>NC_080599.1:46219169-46399169 GCF_027887145.1 Ammospiza caudacuta | reverse complement strand
TGGGGTGGGGGGAGGAGGAGGGAGGATGCTCCAGGAGCTGGGATGATCCCTGTCTGTCCAGGTATCTCAATAGCAGAGGAAACCCTGTCAGTCCCATTTTACAGATTGAAAAGTGAGATTTAGATTAAGTGTCTTGCTCAAATTCACAAAGGCAATCTTCAATACCACTTTGGGTCCTGCATCCTATTCCAGCCTCTTAATGTAACAACCCTTCCCTCCAGTTATTGCCAGTCCTTCATCCCTTTATTTGACTTTTCTGAATATTGCAGAATTACTCACTTCACAACTGAAGGGAATTCCTGGGGTTAAATGGCCCCAGCACCTTCTGCTATTCCAACATCTGAACTAAAAAATACATCTCTTCACACTCATCAAATATTTTGTTAGGATATTAGACATTTGATCCAAGAAATGTCAGCATACAGGGACTCTCAGTGGGCATGCTCATCTTAGATGCAGAACTCCAAAATCTTTCAAAATACCATGGTCAGGAAATGTTGTTGCAATCTAATTTTTTTTAGCATTGCAGCATCCTTAAAATGACATTAAATCAAGAATATCCCAAGGTGGAAAAGAGAGCAAATGCTGGATGCATGGCCAGGGTGTGCTTTGCTGGAAAACACACAGCTCTTCTGCCAGCAAGAAATATGCACCTCAATTCCATATTTTTCTAGATTTTTATCTATATTCAGGTCTGTTGAATCTCAAATTTCTTTTTCATTGAAAGATCAGCTTCAAAGGACACTCAAGTAAATTCAAGGTAAACATTTCTATTTCTTTGTTGTAAAAGGAGTTGTTATGCAAGCTGTTATTTTGCAGTTATTTAATTTATTTTGCCCTTTAAATAATCAGCAAAGTATGATAATGCTTTACACACTACTGTGAATATAGGACTTCCCTCTGAGGTTTACATTTCATATATGAAGTCCAGGATGAATGATGCCATTCTCATGGCATTTAAAAAAATGAAAATCAGTGAAATATCTGCTCCAAGTGTATAAAAAAGATACAGAGAGTAAGACATTGCTCTGCATCATTTTAAAACTAAAGAGAAAAGTGTCAGCCTGAGTACTCTAGAGCCAAAAATAAAACCAAGCAGAAATAAAGGCAGAGCTGCTCAGTCTCATTTAGCTGCCTAAAATTAGTGCAATGCAAACAATAAATTAGATGCAGTGTTTAGAGGAAATTGGACATTCAAAATTCTGTTCAGTGCCAAAAACTGTGGGTTATTAGTAAAAAACCAAGCAAGATAATAAATTATTTCCATGTAATGTAAAATATCACCCTTAGCCTTAGACCTAAGGTGGAAAATCCTAATAATCCACACAGTTCACATGTTGGACAAGCAAATAAAATCCCTAATGGGATTATTTATTTCTGACCAGAGATTCACACAATGTCCATATTCTTTGTGATCCCTTCAAAGGGAGAGCAGGAAAAATGCAATGGAAACAAATGGAACAAGCGATACTGTTGATATCCTTCTATCCTTTTTTCCTTTTTTTTTTTTAAAGCACCTAAATATTTTAACAAACAGCTGAGGATTCTGTGGTCAAAAAGGAAGGGAATAATAAAAAAAAAAAGAAGCTGCAGTGAAGTCCACGTGGCTCGCAGGTTGATTTGGGTGCCTGTGGTTGGTTCCACGTTCTGCAGCCCCGCAGCTGACCCGGGATGGCAGCAGCGCTGTGCCGGAGCCGGGGTGACAATCTGCACAGGAACCGTGGGGCTGGCAGCTCAATGGCTGTGACTTTAACAGCACTGCTCTGGGCCCGGAATCAATTCTCTCTGTTTACAGACCATTTCACAGCCCTTTACCTGCAACATCACTTGTGTCAGTCCCATAAATACTTTGGTGTATATAATGCTTGAATTAGCATAATGGTTCAGGCACAGGGCTTTAAGCACAAAGAAGGACATGTCAACATGTTCTCTTCACTTAAGCAATTAAGAGCCATTATGCTGCTTCAGTGGAAATATCATCAAGGTTAAAGACAATCCCAAACACCCCTCTAACCTTTTTATTCTAAGTCTAATAAATGAGGCATAGAAATTGAAATGTTAGTAAACAGTGCTACTTGCAAGCTCTTTTTGTATCATGTTTAATCAGAGCTCTCATTGCCACTTGTGAAGTCACAGGCACGGGGATTATTCAAATTATTCCCCCTTTTGGAAAAGCTCACCTCTCTGGAGGGGTTTGCTTCGTGCCTTGTGGCAAGGTCTGGGTGTTCTGATGTGGCAGAGTAAAAAAAATAAAATAAATATAGGCAAAGACAACAGAGATTGGGTCACACAGAATAATTATTGATAAATTCCTTCTCTCTGTTTGCATCTGAGTCCTCTCTGATATTTATTCTTTTTAATGTTGACTCCAGGCTTTGTATTTTCTTCTCCATGCTACTTAGGAATAGAACCCAGTGGAAATTTGTTATTACACTATTTTTATTTTTATTTTTATTTTAAGATGGCAGCATTCAGCCAAGGCCAGAACAGTTGCTCATGGGTGATTCTGTGAGATGCAGCATGGAGGATCGCAGGCACTGAATTTTCAGGGCTTGATTATGGGGGTGTGTGCTGGTTTGTTTGCACTGAATTCATTCCTAATGCTCAGCCTCTTGATGAAAAAGGCTCTGAAAAATCTTAGGAAAAACTGGGAGAGAAATTGAGCATCTGGAGCAGAGAGAAAGAGAGAAACCCTTGGTAGGGAAAGGCCCAAAACAGAGAGGATAGAACCCAAGAGCACTCCAAGAACTGTGTCTGTTTACCAGGCACCCTCCTGAGGCAAATCCTGCTTTTCCTGCAGCATTTGGAGTATTTCATGTTTGGGAAACACCTGAGCTCTGTTGTAGGTTCACATAAATGTTGGAGATGATACAACTTTCTTTTATTAATGCTATAATGAATTTTTAATTTTTTTATTAATGCTTTTATTAAATTTTTAACTAATGTTTGAGTCACTTCCCTAAACCTTGTGGAAGAAGAGAGTGGGTGGGCAGTGTGGGGTGCCTGGAGGCTCTAGCAATGGGGTGACAAGGACATGTGGGGGCTAAAATCCAGGAGCTTTGGGCATCCATTGCAGCAGGTGCTCTCCAACAGTTCCATGCTCCTTATCTGCTGCTCTCTCAGCTCTTCAGCCTTGAGTTTTGCTATCAGGAATTTCACTGGACATCTTGGCTGCTGGAGGCTACAGTGCTGAGTGCTCACAGGACTTGCAGTGGCAGCTCCTTCCTACCCCCTCAGGAGAGGGACAATGATCCTGGGCCATCCCTCTGGGTCTGTGCTCGACATTCCCAGTGGCCACCACACTTTGCAGAGTGTCTTCTTCTCTTAGAGCTTTTTTCCTTTTTTTTAGTATGTGACTTTTATAAACTTAGAAGAGATGAGTTTGAATCACTGATTTCACATGCCAACAACTTCACCATTCCTCAGAATTGCTGAATTTTTGTGTGGAACATCTCATCTCACCTGCTCCTCAACTGCTGCCACTCAGGGCTGGGACATGGCAGCAGCTGGACATGGCTGTTCCACTCCAGCAGAGGTTCAAACAAGGCTCAGCTCCATTTCAGTACCCTCAGCTTGAGCTGCAGACCCAGAATCTGCCTGGTGGGAGGAATTCCCTCCTTATTTCATGCTCCCCCCTCAGGAGCACCCTGAGAAGTTGCCAAATTACAGCAGAGGTTTCTTCAGCACCAGGCAGGGCTGAAATGAACTTTGGCTCCCTTTTAAGGACACCCAGCTATGGGAGTTTTGTAGTTGAGCCATTTTGTTCTGCTCTCCACCAGCTTCCAAAGGAAGCACAAATTGCTTGGTTGCAGTTTAAAGCCTGACAATAATAAGCAAACATTTACAGCCTGATTTGATCTGCTCTCACCCCGCTGCAATAACTTCCTTTGAAGGCTGGTTTGAGATCCCTGGCAATGCCTGGAGGCTGAGAACTTGATTTTGCTCTCACAATTGCTGTGCTCTGCAATCTCTCCTGGATGTCAGGGGCTGCTTGGCAGCTTCTCTTGGCTGCCCATGAGTGTCCCCCCATCCTTCAGTGAGGGAATCACTGAGCGTGGCCAGGCTGTGCTGAGGCACCAGTGGTGCCCATCCATCCATGATTCATCCATCACTGGGTGGAGAAAAAGCTGCAGATTCCTCATCCCAGGTGCACAGGAGCACCAGGATTTCTGTTCCACGTCCAGCTCTCCTGAGGCAAGTCATGTTCCTGCCCATAAAGTGATGTTCCAAGGGTTGCTGCCCTGTCTCCTGACCAAACCAGCCCGCAGGGCAGGAATTGGTGGAGTTTGGAGCTTGGGAGGGAGCACTCTGTAGGGAAGGGACACTGTGCCCTCAGGACACGGGGCAGGACGTCAGGCACTCATTCCCTGCTTCCTACAGCACCTTCCAAACCCGCAGATCCTTTAGAGTGCCTTTCCTCCTCTATGTTTAGAGCTACAGAGATTGTTTTTGGTATATAGCAACACTTTAGCACCTTCTGAAGATCTCAAAGCAGGTATTAATTAAGCTCCCGAGCACCGGTGGGAAGGGAGTAAACAGCCCAATTGCCACTTTATGGCAAGGAAATGACTGGCCAAGGTCATCCAGGCAGCACAGGAGGGAACAGCCATAAAACAAGAATTACACAGCTGCCTTTCCTCCAAAGATAGATGCCCCAAAATAGGAGCTCACCTGAACTTTTACTCAGATTTTGGGGGGAAAAATGTGCAAAGCCATTCAAAAGATTTTCCCCCGCTACATCGCAAGGGCTCAGTTGCATTTTCCAGCCCTGGGTCTGATTGCTCTCACTCCAGCTGAGACAAGAGCTGTGCTTGAGGAATGAATGCAGGAGATATTGTATTCCTGAGAGGAGGCTTTGCTAGGTCATTTTATTTTATTCTTTCAGCCTGATTTCCTCAGCATCTGAATACATGCAGATAATGATAATTCTGATGTGTTTTCTGTAGCTAAGCATCAGCCTCATTTACCTGTCCCTTTGCTAGGACCAAAACTCCTTGGTAGAAATAAGAACCAGAGCAGCTCCTGCAGCACTGTGGGAGCTGCTTCTTCTTGCCTCAGGCTGGGAGCAGCTCAGTGGTTACCTTGCCGGGTGGAAATTGAGAAGGAGAAACAGAATCTAGAAAACGTTTTGAAAAACTGAGCAGATCAACATGTACTCTTCAAAGCTTTATAACAGCAGTTGTAGCAGAGATCACCTCTTCACCTCCTTGAGCCTAAAATACCTGCTCTAAATTCATCATCTCTTCACCTTCCCTTAATACCTGCTCTAAATTCATCACCCCTTCACCTCCTCGAGCCTAAATTCCTGATGCAGATTCCCCCTTCTGTTCATATGGGACCCACGACAAGAAGCCATCCCACCCCCAAACAGAGAGCAGGCAGAGCCAGCACCATCCTCATTATTTTATCTCTCTCATTTGTCATTCCAACAGCCCTGTCCACTCTCACCCTATAAAAGAAATTATAATTGAAATCATGCTCGTGTGTTTTGAGGCAAGAGCGACTCTGTGATCATTTAGCTTTATCCAGGCTGTAACAAAAGCTGCCACAGATGCTTGTTCCACTTTTTTTCCTGCACAAAGAAATAAAGCACAGTTGCACAAATGACATGTATGTCAATCTTTAGGTCACAATGCTTCCTGCAGTTGGATCCCAAGCAGGAGACATCAAGCTAAAGGCATTTAAGAATTAACAGTCTGTACCCGAGACAGGAAATGGAGTTTATAAAACAGGTGGATGAAGACCAGTATTCACTTGCATCACATTAAAGCAAATCCATTTCTATTTTATTTCCTATATACTGGCTGGAATGTGCATTTTCACCATAACCAGGCTCTGCAGTTCCTGGGGGATGTGGGATATTTGCAGGAGGATTGCTTTGGCCTGGTAGAACATCAAGGCCAGGCTGGACAGGGTTTGGAGCAACCTGGGCTAGAGGAAGGTCCCAACCCAAACCAGTCTGGAATTCTGCCACCTTCCATGTAGGAAATGATCTATTACAGGAGAGGAAGGAGACACTGCCCAGCAAACTCCACTCCCCCAGCTGAGGGTTTAGCTTTTCCACCCTGAATCCACAAAATGCTCACAGGATTTTTTGCAGTGCCATAAGTTCTGCTCAAAGCCAGGGCAAAGTCAGCACCTGGTGCTGCAGGCAGCCCCAGCTCTCCAGATTTCTGCACAAGTGCTCCCTTCCCTGAGCATTGCTATCCTGGGTGCAGATTAACCATGACTGAAACAACGCCCATTGGAAGTCTTAAAACCTTAACCACCAGTTTTACTTCTAAAATAAAGTAAACTGCCAAAAGTTCTGATAAAAGTGACAATTTATATTTTTAAGTAGTACGTCCAGAATTTTCCTATAGCTGTAGACAAAGGAATTCTTACCCAGATAAGTATAAGAGCACCAATAAATTTAAGGTAGCTTATGCAAGTTAGGCACTAATGAATGTCATCTTCTGTTTTGTCATGAAAAAAGATCTTTCTGCTGCTAAAGGAGACTGATTTAGATTATGAATAGCTGTAGTGATTTGCAAAAATGGCTCCAGAGAGATAGACTGAGATTCCATATACTCATGGCACTTGAGGTTTCTGCCCTTTTTGTTGAAAATTAATTTGTCCTGTGGGTTATTGGATTCTAGCTCAGCCAATGTATATTGCTCAGTCATCACAAATTTACTTAAAATTTAGTGTAGCTGAAGTTCATTCAACAAGACAAAAGTCCACAGTTGAAAGCTTCTAAAAATCTTTTTAAAAAACTGGCTGATGGTGTAATTGAAAGCGCTGGGATGAAGGAGATTTACAGAATGTTTTGCAGGTGTCTATATCTGGTTTATTAGATCACAGAGACTCTTCAGTTTCCTCTCTGGATGGTGGAAACAAAAGGATGCTTGCTGTCCCCTTGGTGGGTTTGTCCCATCCTCAACCCCCAAACTTACTCCTAAAATGAGAAGTGCCTGGTACCATTTTCTACAGCTTCCTCCACTATTTCTTTAATTTGACACATATTCTTTTTTATGGAATAGAGAAAGAAACTCTGATTATAAAATGTCAAATGCCTCCTCTTACATACCATTTCTTTTTATTTTTTTTTCCTTTTATTTCCTTTCTTTTCTCCCTTTCTTTCCTTTGTTTGCCTTTGGTGTATGAAAGGAAATTTCGTTCGTGTTCTTGGAATCCCCATCTGAGTTTTCACTTCTTAGCTTAAACATTGCCTTTGCTTGTAAATTTGATTCCCAAAGACAAATAGGTTCAGGTTAAAAAAAAAATAATCTAATTCTGCTCAAATCAGCAATCCTGTTTAAATGAAAAGGCTGTAACTAATTTGATTGATGGGTGCAAGTCCTCTCTCAGCCCCACGCTGGTGAATTGGGCTCAGAATCCCCTCCAAGAGGGGCTGGTGGAGGTTTTCAGACACAAACCAGGGGGATCAGGGAGCAAACACCAATGTGGGCAGGGAGGGGTGAGCAAAGAATAAGCAGGTATTAAACATTCACAGCACAGTGGTTTTTCATCACCTATAGAGGATAAAAACCTTCTCGATGAGAAATAATTCTCCTTATTTTAAGCTCTATCAAAACCAGTTTCACGTTGCTTTTAAATGATGGGGATTTTAAAAAATAAAAAATACGAAGGCAAATAGTGCTGGTGGCATATGGGGAAAGCTCATTTTGTGCACAGCCCTCGAGGATGGTCCCCAAATACTGAGTCCATAAACACTATTTATTTGTTTGTGTCCTGCCTACCAGGAATTATGCTTTAAAAACAACAAACAAGAATTTAAAATTCAGTTTCAATTTAGTGTTAAACTCACTTCATAAACATCACAGTAAAATAAGAGGCAATATGGAAAACAAAAATTCTCCCAGTCCAGATCTCTGTTCAGGTTATTTTTTTATATTTCCATTTTTTCCCTGATACATCTGAATACAACTGATCAAGTTTCAGCTGTGAGGCTCTCAGCTCTTTGCTTGCTACACAATTGCACGAAATGAGATACAGTGCCATAACCAAATCGTGACACAATGGACTGGAAATTTTAGATTAATAAACCTCTTTCAGAAGAGAACTAAATAACTTTTACAGTTTTATCTGTGGCTATTTGTTTCTTTGAAGATTTATGGTCCTTGCAACAGATACGCATCTTATCTTTCACTCTTCAGATTACAGGCAGATGATTTTAAACAGGCTCCTGACTGGCACGAGCTGGAATTGCAGATGATCTTGCTTTAAAAAAAATGCTAAAAGTGAACTTGCAAGTCAAATGAGAATATCATTACACGTGTCAGAGGGGTCTGAGAGCAGAATCTGCATCCAGCCTAACAAGATCTAATCCTTCTTGCGGCGAGCGGCATCCTCGGGCAGCTCTTGAGCATCGGGAGCTTAACGAGGAATTCCAACTTTCCGTGCTGCCGCTGCTTTAATTGATTGACGCTCAAAGTTTAGAAACTCAAATGCGAGGCGCTCTCACAAAGCTCCTTTAAGCGAGCCTTCTCCTTTGAAAGCGGGCTCCTCGATTGGAAGTGGCAGCCCACATTTTTAGGTTTCAAGCAGCTCTGTCATTCCGGCAGGAATGTGTCTGCCACTTCACACGAAAGCTGGGCCTGAAAGACATGTACTTTGAATCAGAGAATCAATAGAACACTTAATGGACAATTAGGAGAACAGCTGTAGGACTGTCAAAGGCCCATCTGTACACGGCTCGGCTGGACAGGGCACGGAGCTGCACTCGCTGCCCCGGGGCACCGCTCCATCACCAGCCCCCTCTCGTTTCCCAGCACCGCTAATGGAGGATTCCTTTTTCATTACAAATTTTAACACGTGTAGAAAATTATGGAAATTGCTCGGGCCATTTGTCAACTTATATCATGTGAATTGATCAATAAATTTCACCACTTTGTTGTTAATGTAGATAAATTTTGGCATTTAATTAAGCTACAAGTGAAAATGTGGCCACTTTTAATTTCGGCAGATGCTCCCTTTTCATCTGTAATCCAGGGATACACTGGCAAATACAATTCAGTCGCTAAATATTTATAGACAATGTGACAATTCCTAAAAGAGTTATCATCAATGATTTTGGTTCTGAAACAATTAGCATTGTTTGAAAGAGCTCATGTGGAAAGCTGAAATAAATTCTGAACAGCAGATCAAATTATGGCAACGCAGGTACATTGAATGTATAAAGCACATAAATCCACACATGGTATAAACACATGATTATTCCAGGAATACTGCTCTGTGCACAAACATGGAAATTCTGATCAGCCAAGGTACAAATTCCCACATCCATAAATACTTGTGCCCTACATAGAAAATGTTTACAGATATCTCTGGGTGATATCACTACAGCGATATTTATCCTTAATGGAGCTGCTTTGCAAATATATAATGGAAGAGATTGATCTCGGGAAGTAACACCACAGAAGGAAACATTTTATATACAAACACTTTATGTAGGAGAAGTAAGAGTTGACAAAAGCGTTGCTGCTTGTAACAATAAATGTATTTAAATTCTTCTAAAATACCGAGTACATTTCCAACCCGTGATAATCAGGGATCAGCCTTTAAACTTCCCGATATTTTCTAAGCACACACAGATTTGGCCAGACAATAAGAAACATAAATGAACATTTTAGGCTTTCTATATGGCCTTAGGGAGGCTGAGATGAAATCCTGCCTCTGACAGCCAGAGGTCCCAGACACAGCACTCAGCAGCCAGGCTTGACATGATGAACTGCTGAGGCTCCTCTGAGAGCCAGGGGGGTTTGCTTGGTGCTGCTGCTGCTGCTGGGGCCCCTGGGGCAGGAACAGCCTCAAACCCCATTGTGGGGCTGCTAAAATCCCCCTGGGCTCTGGGGCAGGAGCAGCCTCAAACCCCATTGTGGGGCTGCTAAAATCCCCCATTGCCCCTGGGGCAGGAACAGCCTCAAACCCCATTGTGGGGCTGCTAAAATCCCCCATTGCCCCTGGGGCAGGAACTGCCTCAAACCCCATTGTGGGGCTGCTAAAATCCCCCATTGCCCCTGGGGCAGGAACAGCCTCAAACCCCATTGTGGGGCTGCTAAAATCCCCCTGGGCTCTGGGGCAGGAACAGCCTCAAACCCCATTGTGGGGCTGCTAAAATCCCCCATTGCCCCTGGGGCAGGAACAGCCTCAAACCCCATTGTGGGGCTGCTAAAATCCCCCATTGCCCCTGGGGCAGGAACAGCCTCAAACCCCATTGTGGGGCTGCTAAAATCCCCCATTGCCCCTGGGGCAGGAACTGCCTCAAACCCCATTGTGGGGCTGCTAAAATCCCCCTGGGCTCTGGGGCAGGAACAGCCTCAAACCCCATTGTGGGGCTGCTAAAATCCCCCTGGGCTCTGGGGCAGGAACAGCCTCAAACCCCATTGTGGGGCTGCTAAAATCCCCCTGGGCTCTGGGGCAGGAACAGCCTCAAACCCCATTGTGGGGCTGCTAAAATCCCCCATTGCCCCTGGGGCAGGAACTGCCTCAAACCCCATTGTGGGGCTGCTGAAGTCCCCCCGGACAAGCAGCTCCTGCCCTGCCCTGCAGCTTTGGGCTGAAGGACTTGTCTGGCATTTAGAGGATGTGGGTCCTGCAGGTTGAACTTGTGCAAGGAGAAACCTGGCTTTGGGGGAATCAGAAATCAGAAATGTGACCTGACTCTGAGGGAATCAGAAATCAGAAATGTGACCTGATTCTGTGGAATCACTGGCACTCACACACTCCTGCTCCTCAGCAAGGGCTCCCAGTGCCCTGAGCAGGCAGGTTCAGCATCTCCCCACAGTCCTGTGCTCCAGGCACAGGGACAGACAAGCAGCACCCCACAGGTAAAAGTCTTTTTGCTTGACTCCTTTGTGTACTTCTCTGTTTTCAGTGCTGGGCAAAATCATCCAACTCGGTGAGAAAAAATAAGAGAGCACTCAGACACACCAATCATTTTAAAAGTGGAGTCTCTGGGTTTGTGGATTTGTCAGCACTGCAGCATGTTTTGTGTTCAGGTTTTCACAGAAAGTGGTCAGCAGATTCCCTGAAGTTGTTGGGAGTGTGGGGAAGAGGATGGGAATCCTGTTCCAGCTGAGATTCCCTGGCCTGCAGCCGAGGACTCACACAGAGAGAGCAGGGAATGCACTTGCAGGAACTGGGGGGCATTTGAACCACAGGGGACAGCACAAAATACTCCATAAATACAGAACATTCTAACCAAATCTTGAGTCACTGAAATTATCTCATTGGCCTTTCCTCTTGAACAGAAAGCTTTGTCTCAGCTTACCAAGGCTTTTTTTTTTTTTCCTTGCATTTCAGCATTGGCATTTACTCTTCCTGGATTGGATCAGCATGAGCTCATCAGAACATGCCCAGGATTCCTGTTCCTGAGGGCTCCACGATGCAGGATCTTCTCTTGCTAAGGAGGAACCCTGCTGGAGAAGCTTCACATCCAGGCTGTCACTGCAGCTCCTGCCAGAGCCACCCCCAGCTGCACAAACCCTCAGCTGAGTACAGCACACACAGCAGGGATGGCCCAGGGTGGGGAGGGGACTCCACAGCTGCACCCCACAAACTGTGCCTTGTGCCTGACCTGGTCATGGAATTAGAGCAAATTTGGAAAGACAGGGAGCTTAAAGGCCTAAAAACACCTGTGCCCTGCTGCAGTGACATGTCTTGTGGGTCAGTGTGGTCCCCGTGCTGGATGTTTAACACTCACCCTCCCTGTGCAGCAGTGAGAAAGGACCCAGCACACCCCATGGCACAGCCCCAAACCCCTGAATCCCAGCCTGGCACTGACAGGCCCATCCTGGAACCTGGCCTTGCTGTAAACTCTTCATGGCTGAGGTGAAAAATGCTTGACAATTTGAGGCAGTGCTTGTTTCTGAGGAATATTTACTAAACTTTCCATGGTGAATACTCCAACTCTGGGTAGAAGGAGATCACACTGCAGTGAGCAACAAAAAAGTCTATTAAACAATCTTTGTTTTTTAAAAAAATCTCAATAACAACAAACCCATTTGTCTGTTTCACCAGCAGAGCATTTTTGTGGGAGATCCCTATTTATCTGATTTATTAGAAATGCTCCATTGAGACAGAAAGCATTTTTCTAATAAACCAAGAGGTTAGCACTATTGTTTTCAGTACAGCTGACCCTTGGATTTGCTGTAAAACCAGAATCATTAGAAATGCTCCATGGGTTATATTGGAGCATTTCTAATGAAACAGAGGGTCAGCTGTATTGAAATAATGTAAAATATCTAGATTCATGAGAAAAACTCTACTGAAATGCATGGAGCGTTTCTAATAAATCCAGATTTTAGTGGAGCTCAACCCTGAATCCATTAAAACCTGATGAAAAAATAGTTACTGAGCATGCACCTTAAGTACTTTTTTCTGTGTTAATCTCTCATTTATTCTAAAATACCTTGTAAAAATAGCAAATGGCATCAGTGAAAATTTGTTATTTGAAGTCTGCCGTTTGCTCCCCTCCCAAGGAGCAGAGAGACACTGCTGCCACCAGGAACAGGCACCTGGGATCCCATAGAATGTGCTCCAGCAGCTCCCAGGAGCAGGGATGAGCCCCTCACTGCAGCCTGGCCCTCTCCAGGCACACTCGAAATGCAGCAGAGCACAAAGGGACCATCCAGGCCATTCCCTGGGATGCTGGGAGAGCTGCAGGGCTCCAGGGAGGAGCTGCCTGTGGAAGCTCTCAGCAATCCCAGCCTCTCCCAGTGTGGAATTGCAGGAGGGATCATGGTTTCCTCACAGCCACCTAGTACAGGGCTGGAGCATCCCTGTGTTCATTCCCAGGGGATTTTTCCCTGGCTTCTGGGAGCCTGAAGTGTCTTCACTGAGAGATGTAAAGGGTCTCTGTCTGCAGGAAGGGGCATCATAAATAAAAGCCTTGCTAGGAAATACAGGTGTGGTGCACTTTGGGCACAGAGTGGGATGAATTCCCAGGCACCTGGAATCTCCACAGTCTACAGGTGAGATTCCTGGTGGAGAGACTACATTGCTTGTACATAAAGAGAGATCCCAGCCTGATTTCCCCTGCAAGCTGGATATTTATTCTCAATTTCCAGTCACATGGTCAGCAATAGAATAAGATTTTTTTTAAATTACCACCAAGATTTTTGTACCATTTTTAGTGTACAGCACTATTCAAAGCCTGGTGGACTTCCAGGTTTTATTTAAGGCAGGTTAAGCTGCTGTAATGTTGTAAAAGTATGTCCTGAAGATGAGATGGCTTGGGCTTAGTGCAGTCAAATCCCACACACATGGCAGGTGACATCTTTAACCTGTGTGCCCAAGTCAGCTTGGTAACTGCCTGAAAACTGGGGCCTAGGGTAAGAAAAAATGGGTATTAATTGCAGCATGTTATGAGCCAGGACATGTAAAAACCAAAGAAGTCCTTCTAATTTATTGTTTCACATCCAAACAACAAGTAAACATTGGCAGGTTTATTTTAAGGTCTTGAACAAGTCAGTACCTCACTTGGATGATCAAACCCCTCCTCAGAGCAGAGCTGAAGTGAATTTTATCAGTTTTCCAGATGAACTTCTTGTGAAAGTTGTGGCAAGTTTTGGTGATGCTGATGCTGCTAAATCTAATTTTTCTGGTGTTTTTAAAGATTTATTTTTTCACCTTCTAGAACTGCTGCAGACATGGAGCTGCAGACATGGAGCTGCAGGCACCAGCCAGGCACAGCCTGGGGAAGAGTTTGGAGAAGGGTTTGGACCAGCCCCAGCCACCCCCTGCTCTCAGGTAACACATCCCAAAAGGTCTGGAAACAAAGCAAAGGTGATGCTTGGATTTATGGGCTGAAAGAGCTGCACTGATCAGGCCAGAATTGACAAGACCAATGTTACACTGGGTTATTTCAGGATAATTTGCTTTAAATTCAGCGTGGAAAGACAATGCACCCCTGCACGAGGCTGTTCAGGGCTGGTGTGTGCTGTAGCATTTTCCAGCCCTGCTCTGGCTGCAGTCCCTGTGCCTTCAGCAGACAGCAGAGGAGCTGGCTCACCTCTGTTTATTTTATGAATGCACACACTCAGCCTGCCTGCAGCTTGGCAGCTTCTGATGCTGCTCCTTTGGCTGCTTTGTACCCACATGCACAGAAAATGTATAGGAAAAGTATATTAATATCATTCTACCTCAACAGATTTAATTCTTAAATGCTACATATACTTGGTTAATCCCTCATTTTAGAAGTAGGAAAGGTTAGATTATAACATCAGGTTAGCTCTCTTTGAAGCAGGTAATAATTAAGTTGATTCACTGTTGCAATTACTGTCAAATCCCCCTTAATTACCACGGATTTTATAGCAGCTTCATTATACGTCTGCTGTAATGCATTGTGGCCCAAAGGAGAAGTGTTGCAGGAAATTCTGCATAGCATGTATAATTCTAACCTGCAGTTAAAGCTCCTAGTGAAAGCCTCTGCACTAAATTTATCTTTTTTTGACATTTTCCCCCCTATTATTTAAAGCAGTTGAGCTGGAGTAACACCACTAAAATATACACCTAACTTCCTAAGTGAAAATGGAGCCCTTCATAGGTATTAGGAATAAAAATGGGGAAATTATAAAATTAGCAGCGAATTATCCTTGGGAAACTGCTCAGCAAAAATGAAGAACACTTCTGGTCATGGGGGGAGAAAACCTCTGCCCAGTGCTGTGAGTCTTGCACCCCTGAACAACCCCTGAAATCCCACTGAACACAGATTTTGAGGCAGTCAGAATTTGCTGGAGCACTCTGCTCTCCATGAATATTTTCATCCATTGTTCCTTTTGCATTTTATAAACAGAATTTTTAAAGCAACTCTGTTTTTGAACTGACCCTCCAAGTAACTCAGGGCCTGGTGAAACTGCTGCTTTCTGGCTCACGTGTCACTGCTTGTTTCCATTGGAAAAATCTTTACAAATCAGGGTCTGTAAATTGAGTCTGCAACAGTTCAAAACAGATAAGGGAATAATGTGTGCCATGGATTCCCTTGTAGGGAAGGAATTTACTCCCCAGCACATATTAGATGCAGAAAGGGCTCCAGTGTCAGTGACACTATTGGCAGCTGTGTTAACAGTGAAGGAGCTGCCTTTGTACAGCAGTACAGTTATTAAATTTCTCCAGAGACCATGACTCATTAATCAAATATTCATACATCTCTGTAAATACATGCTGAACAGAGAATAGCCTCAGAGCTGAGCATCCCAGCACAAGTGCTCTTTCATGTGGGGCTGGCCCAGCCCTGAGAACATGCGGTCATGTTTTGCATTTCCAATGCCCCGTGTGCTCCGGAGCAGCCCGGTCCCTAAAAACAGAACACAAGTGATCTTACTGATGGCAAGTGTTACACAGCCACAATTAAAATTGCTTCACTATGGCTTCATACCATCTTTTTAAGAGTGAGGACAGTGAATCAATTCTTCTGTTCTTTGTTTACCATCAGACAAGTAACTTTTTCCCATACGGATGGAGGAACCCAAGGCCATGCTCCTTTTAATACAAGAATTTGTATTAGCATGGAAACAACAAACCAATGGTTGGACTGGCAAGGCCAAAAAACTTCATGTATTTGCAAAGGCATGAGCTTGTTGTGTTGAACAAATGGTGTATTTTGTGTGTCCTCACTGCCAGACAGACACATCTCACCTGCTCCAGATGTGAACACACCTCAGGCCTTGACCTGGGTCAGGCTGAGACACAGCCCAGAGCTGAAGCCTCTCAGAGATCTGCTGAAGTTCTGCTCTATGAGCCTTTGAAACAATTCACTTTTCTGATTTTCCTAATCTACATCCAGGACTTTGGGTTTGAGTGTTGCAGGTTCTGACTGATGCTCCCAGTCAAGGCTCACTGTGGGCTGGAGCAGAAAAATGCTTTAAAGAGGGTTCTTTGTAAATGGGGATGATCCCATTGCTGAAGGAAGGTTTAAATTCTGGGCTGCTGGACTCAAGAGAGCAGGGAATGAAAGGAATTACCTGAATTTTCAACTCCAACTTGCAGGAAATGTGGCCAGCACAGAATCCCAAGTGATCGTGGTAAGAGGAGGGATATGCACAGATACATCCTGGAAAGAGGTGAGTCTCAGATGATATTCCTTCATAGCTTTTAGAGGCTGGGACATAGAATTCACCCCTGGAACCAGTCCCTAACTGCAGATTTGGAAGGGAAATTTGCATAAAATCCTTATGGCCCAGTTTAAGGATTGTGCTCCAAAAATACTTCCTTTTTAGTTCCCTTTCTAATAAATACAGATACTCTACTTAAGCGCCTCCACAGCTCCTACCACATTCATTTCAGTGCATTTTAATTTTCCTTAACAAGGCTTGACATTTACATTTTAGAAAGAAAATCCCCTCCTAGATTTAATTAGGGCACTGATTGAGACAGGATGGCAATAACCTCCCACACTTCTGTGTAAGACAGAACCCCCACCTTGCTCCAGGAGCCAGCACATGCCAAAAAAAGCAGGTTTGGGTATCTGCTGTGTGCCATGCAAACATCACAAAGCTGTGATCACAAACCCCTTTCCCTCCTGTCCTCCCAGTCCTGGGCAGCCAGAAGGGATCCCAGTCCCTTCCATGACCTTGTCCACTGACCCAGCAAGCTGCTGGATGTGGATAATGCCTAAAACATTGACTTTAACAACCTTCCCTTGGGGCACAGGGATTCACAGGCAGGATCAGAGTGTAGGGAAGGAGGAGGTGGAGAGCAGGAATAATGTCTGAGTGCTGAGCAGAGCTCACAAAGCCTTGGCTTTACACACGCCTAAACACCCACCAGAGCTGGGTGAAAACAGCAAACATTTATTTGTGCATCTCCTTGCATAAATAAAACCCTGCTGATTTGCTTTGATGGCATTTACGAGCACATTTATTCATAAACATTAGAGTGAGCAAGTTTTTATTTGCAGGAGTGTTCATGGCAAACAAAAGCCTCGTGAATTCTGGTGTGAATAAATACCAGAGAGCTCTCACTCGAGCAGGGCTGCTGCAGTCATTAAGTAAAGCTCTTTTTACTATTCACACTGTGGATTCAGACAATTACAGCTGCCCGTGGACTGCTTACAAACAGGGAAGGGAAGTGTTTATGGAGCTCAGCTCATCCAATTAGGCAGCAGAGGCATCTCGTGCAGACACCAAACCTCAGGGTCAAACCATGAGTGCCCAGGGCTGGATCCTGACACCTTCAAATTCCTCTTTGCACCTTTTTGTCAATGCAAACAAGTTAGCAACATTTAAAAATCCTTTTATGTGATGCTGGCATGGCCTAACCAAGCTGGTGGGAGGCTGTCCCTGTGCTGCTGGAATATTCTGCCAGAGGCTTTGGGTTTTGGGTAAGGAGCTGAAATGCTGCTGGATGCTGTTCCTGCCTGCGCTGCACGGCCTCCCATGCAGGGCTGGGGGAATGCACCCCATAATAATCAGCTCCAAGGTGGGAAAGGGCCATGAAGTAAACTGGCCTCCTCTTGGAGGCTCCTGCTGCTCTGGCCTCCCTGGAAAAGCCCGATGACCTTGGAAGAAATGGTTGTGGAAACAGCAGGTGGGGAGGGCTGGATTTCAGATCTGCTGTTTGTGTTCCTTTGTGGCATTATTGACCTTTCATAACTCACTGATGGCTGCTTTTCACTCCATCATCCCCTTTAAGAGATTGTCAATAAGGCTGGAAATAAATCAGGTCTCTGGGGCAAGTCCATTTTCCCACTGGAATTAGCAGGGAACAGGAGATCCCTGCCCTGCCTCCACTGGGCACAACTGAACTGCTCACCTGCTTCACACTGACAAAGCTTTGGGTTTGGAGGGGTGAAAAAGCCAAAAAAGCAAAAAAGAAAGCACAAAAGACAGTAAAAAATCAGGCTGGCCCCAGTTTTGCAGCTCTGCTGAAGTGTGGGGGACTGGTGAGAGGGAAAAGTTGGAGCAGCCTGGGACAGTGGGAGGTGTCCCTGACCATGGCAGGGGTAGCACTGGATGGGCTTTAAGGTCCCTCGCAGCCCAGCCCAGTCTGGGATTCTGGTATTCTATGGAACAAACTCAGTGCTGGTTTGAGTACATTCCCACTTCCAGGCCTTCTGGAAGCTGGGCTGCAATTCTCCAGGCTCTGAGATCAGCTGTCTCTACCACCATCAGTAATTCCCTGTCCTAAAGAACCACTCTAGAAACTCCCATTTCAGGAGTAAACATGGGGCAAACCTTCCAGTGTGACCCTTCTCACGAGCCACCCCTGAGGGCTTGTGCCCCTTGGAGTCAGAGCAGTGCCCTGGGCTTCTGGAAGCTTCTCAGAAATCAGCTGCTGCCTTTCCTGAGTGCCTGGAGGGTGTTTTTAAAGGCTGGCTGGAGATGGGAGAGGCTGCAGAGGAAAGGGAGCTGGTGGCTGGGGGGGTTTCCCCATGGAGGAGAGAAATCCCTCACCCTACACCCCTGAGCTCAACCAGCACCTCCAGCAGAGCTCTGGGGTGTGATGGGCTTTGGTCACTGCCAAGGTTTGGAAAGCAGGGCTGGGAAGAGAAGGCAGAGTCTCCACTGAGAGCCTGAGCCTGTGCCAAGCTAATGTCAGATATTATAAACACAGAGAGAAAGGTTCCTTGTGAGGAGAAAGGAAATGGCAGAAGGGAGGGAGAGAAAAGGCTGTGAGGGGACGAAGCCCTGAGGCTGCAAGGCTCCTTTTTGGGCTGGCAGGCAGGGAGGATGGGAGATCTGTGGGAGCCTCAGAGCCTGGGCCACTGCTGGCTCTGTGAATAACTGATGCTCCTCAGGTTTGTGTTTGAAGGCAGCAGCAGCAACACTGATGACACAAATTAATTGCCTGGTTTGCAGCAGCTAATGCAGACGAGGTAAAGAGAATTACTACACGATTAACATAGTTTCCAATTAAAGTCCCCTGTAGTTACCCAAAACCATTAATTTCTACTAACCTGGTAATTTAACTTGTGTCACCCCTGTACACAAGTGCACCAGGGCATTCTGTGGGCTTGTCTGTGCTTCAACCTTGGACAAAAACCATGATGAAAACCACCATGAATTTTTAACAATTATTTGTAGCAGGCTTTAAAGAAAACTCCACTGGGGTGAACTAAAGGATTTGCTACAAATTAAAGGACCCCAACCCAGGTGCTCTTCTAGCACTGCTACTTTTCTTTCCCTCAGTTAGAATGGAAAAAACTTTCACTATTTAATAAGTTTAGAGATGTTTCAGCCACTCCATTTTTTATCCAGTTGGAAAAAGACTGAGAGAAGAGAAACCATTCCATCCTTCTAGGGACATTTGCTGCTGGAATGACAGACCCACATTTTCCTTTTTAACATTTCTGTGCCACAGCTCTTGTAATTCCTTGTGAGCATTTCCATTCCAAGAATTCTGAACCACAGGCCTTTGGAAGAGCAGCTCCTTCCTGCAGACACAACAGGCTTAGGGGTCTGTGCACGTGGGATTTTCTGAAGGTACCTGAATTCAGGTGGGGGAGTTGTGGAAGAAGGAAAATCCAAGCACCAAGCACAACTTGGTGTCTGATTTCCTGTCCACTGCCACCCAAAGGAACCACCCTGAGGCTTTGCCTGGTCTTTGCTAAAGCTGCATCTCCTTGTGCTTCACTCACCAGCAATCTTCTCTCTTCTAGCTCTAACATCCACAGCTCTCCTCATTTTGACATCTAAATCCCATAAATATGTTGTTTACTCCCTCTTCTGGGCTATTAATGAAAAATATGAAGATCAAGCCAAACATCTTCACATACCTGTTAGTAAAAAGTCACATTATGCCAAATATTAGCAGTGCAGAGGTTACTGATTTAGACAAATAATGTCTGGGGTTTTTTCCCTTGAAAACAAAGGCATATTTTATCTTTTTTGAATATTAATTAGCACATGCAAATGCACTCTCCAGCCCTGACACAGACTGGTCTAGTTCTGCCTGAAATTTATCCATTAGTCACTTCTTGCTCATAAAAGTAAAAGGTGCTTTAATGAACAAACATGATGCTTATTATTTGGATCAGCAACACTTGTGCCTCTGTGCCTGAGCAGCACTTAGACCAGGTAACATTTGGTTTACAACACAACAATAAAATCTGCCTTTATTGCAAATAAACAGAGTATTCACCCCTTACAATATTGGTTTAGATGCAGGATTATATTCACTGTTAGAGGATCTAATATTAATATAAAAGGCCCATGCACTTCATGTTTTCATACCTCTTTTATTTCCCAAGCAGCGTTAATAGGGTTTTTTAAATATTGTATTTACTTTGTTAAAACATGAAACTATTTCTGTACATTTGTTTGCAATCTGAGAACAAACACCACCAAGTAATCATTTGTACAGTAACAACACATATCAAAACAAAAAATCATCACAGCCCAGAATCTTCCACATCCACCCCCCTCTGCTTTGATTTAAAAGCTGCTCTGGCAGGAGAAGCCTCACCATTATGGTAGCTGAAACAGGAAACAAACACTGCTCTCTTCTAATAATTGTCTCCAGCTGCTTTGATTGGTTGCAGTTAATATTAATAGTATAACCTTTAAAAATTGTGGGGAAAGGTAATACTTTATCTTCACTCCTCATATTAAGGCTCCAAAGCAAGCTTAATGAGAAACCATTAGAAAGTCATAGTGCTAAATAGTATCTTAACTCCCAATTCAGCCTATGTAATTATGGCAGGGCTGCCAGTGCCACTGACTCCTGATCCATCAGCCTCACCTTCGCAGCAGGAGCTGCCCTGCACGGTGCCAGGCTGGCAGCACAGCTGGCACTGTCCCCTTCCCACAGGGACAGCTCCAGCTGTGCTGCAGGCAGGAGCACCGTGGTCTGCACAGCCCTGGATGTGCATCCCTGGCAAGGCAGCCCCAGCAGTGCCTGGAATGGCACAGGAGGGCACAGCTGGCATTTGGGGACAGGCCAGGCACAGCTGGCTCTGAGCAGAGCATCTCCTTCACTACCACAACTGCAGACACTCCTCCAGCCAGCAGTGAGCAAAAATAATTAGTACATACATTAGTAACCGACATCTTAAAGACTTTTAACATATAAAACATTATCATCTTTATGAAAATAGACCAATTTCAGTACAGGCTTGCCTTTCTGGGGAAGGAATCCAGGTACATTTTACAGTTAAAAGGCAAGTGTTCTCCTGGACAGCTGCCGACACTCTTGTGTAAAATGTCCTTAAAGCAAGACAAACTCCTCTGTGCTAAATCTCTTCAGCCTTTTCTTCTCATCCTCAGAGAAAAGGTCATTTTCTTCATGGAGTGGACTGGAAGCAAAGTCATAGTCTCTAGAATGACCCTTGACAAAAGTAAACAGGGGATATTTCTCCTTGGATGAAGATTTCAGCATCTATAATGTAAAACAAGCCAGATAAAACATTAATTGGAAATTAAGAAATTCAGCAAACACAGATATTCACCTGATGATGACTGCCAAGTAAAAAATGCATTATTTTAATTATGTCATTAGACAAAAGCATTACACAATCTAAACATTTCCTCCTCCTATGAGATATTTACTTCCCTTTCTCAGGCAGCTGCTAATTTCCTGCCTGCCCCTGGTTTTGAGCACACAGATCACCTGTATGTGCTGTCAGACCCGGTGCAACAAAGAGAAAGATAAAAGGATAAAAGACAGAAGATAAAACCCTCTACAAAATAGTTAATGGCCATAAGGGTCTCCTCAAGCCCAGGTGTGAATTCTGCAGCAACTGAGCATCCTGGGGGGGATTTTTATTGTGGAATCAGCAGGTGCAATATTCAGTGTTTTTATTAGAAGTTCAAACACAGTCAGCAATGTAAATAAGGCAGGCAGAGCACGTGGCTCAAACCAGATTGGTGACAGTCACAGGGAACCAGGGGGCCCAGAATCTGTGTTTATAAATAAGAAAACTGAGCATGGAGAAAGGGGGTGTGGGGAATGATAAATAATGAAACAGATCAGCAAAACATCTTTAAGAGCAGATAAAACCCCACTAAACACTGAAAAACACTTCAGCCTTTCAGGGTGTTTGGTCCACTGATTTATTTTTTAATTTGTTTTACTTTTTCCTACCTGCTTGGGAAAAACCAGCCCAGTGTTGCAGTGGCTGCAGAACCACATCTGACTAGAGATACACATTGTGCAGAACTAAAAATCACTGAGCACCATTTCAGGAGAACAATCAGTCTGAAACAGGAAAAAATCCCCAAAGAGAGCTTCAAACAGTAAGAACTATTTAAAATATGACAGTCAGGGGTTGAGGGAGCATTTAAAAAATAAGAAAAAATAAATCAATCCCAGTAAAATCCTGAGGTTCCACTGCCTTGTCTGTGTTCAGCTCTACTGAAACTTCAATTTCCACACTGAGGGAGGTGAGGAAACTCTAAACACAGGAACTGGGCAAGGAAATGCCCAAACCAAGTCCAGGGGAACCTGGTCAGGATTTGTGTGACTCTCATCACATCTCAACAGTGACCACAGAGAATCTGGAACTCTGAACAACTTGCAAGTTTCCTAATTTATCTGTCTCTAAACATACAAAGCCATAATGTTTATCCTCAAGTATAAAAGCTAAACCTTATCTCTCACCTCTTATTACCCAAAAAAGCAGGCAGAACATGGATTTATTTAGTTCAGCCTCCACAGGGCACACTAGGAATGCACTGAGCTTTATGGTTCAAAAGTTACCACACTGCAATTGCAAAAAAAGGGAAAAATGATGGAAGAGAAAAAAACCACAAAGGATGTGAAGGAAGGATTGCAAGATCAATTGATAGAATGTTTCTGACATTGTCCCTGTATCCAAACTTTCCCCTCTTTTCAAACTGACACTGCCTGAAATGTATTCCTATAAAATAATGTCATTAATATTAAAGAGCTTCTATCTAAAATACCAGGATAATAACTCCAACACTTGGGTCAGTCAAGAGTGTTTTCACAAATTGTGTTCAGGAAAAAAATCTACTTAATCCCAAACTTGAAAGAACGGAAATAGGAAAATGATAACTTCTGCTGGAACTGATTTTGTAATGAGATTTTTTTTTTTAACCATGTTATGACATTCTGTGTGACAGATCAACAAGGAAGAACAGAAACTTCACTATTTAAACTTTCCATGGATCTGCTGCTTAGGAACTTCTTTAAATCTGTTTTCTACCTCTCTGGGTAAGAATCAAAGAAACAACTTCAGCATCAATCAGTATCTATTCATTATAATCAGTATTAAGTTTAAAAAAATGCTTTTTTGGCTGTAGTACTAATACCACTAGTAACAGTACTAATGCCACTTCTCAGGACATTCCATGTGCTGGACAAACATGAATTCCTTGTGCTGCTGTGGAATATTAACATCGAGTCCATCTGCTGCTGCATCCTTTCCACAGAGCATTTTCTGAAGCCACCAAACTCAGAGCAGCTCAGAGAACACACAGATGATGCTGCATTTCATACCCTCACATCCTGCAATAACTAAGGAGAAAAAAACGTGATTCCAATGGGACCTAAATGAATCCAGAGCAGTTTTTCCAGGGGAAGGATGGCTCAGACAGATTTGCTGGGTGGCACCTGCTCTGTGCAGCTCAAACCAGAGCCCTGCAGCTCCCACCGGGAAAAGCCCCTTGCGTTGGGGAGAAATAATGAACAATTCGGGTTTGCTCCAACATTCCCTTGTCCCCATCCCCACCCACGCCCGGGCTGCCCCCCAGCACCCCCGAGCCTGCCCGGGCCGCGCTCGCAGGGCTGCAGGGACATCGCCACGTCACGAGTGCCACCTCGTGGGCCCGCCCGGCGCCGGCCCCGCTCCGGGAACCCCGCCGGGATCGACCCCAGCGGCGCCACCGAGTGTGGCAAAGAGCGAGAAACGCCACCGAGGAACCGGCTCTGCTCAGCAGGGCGAGGCCGATCCTCCTCCCGGCCCCGCGCCCCTTCTGGCCCAGGGATGGTTTGGGAACTCCAGCAGGCACCTACCTTGGTGATTTCTTCAGACGCCTTCTCAAAGTCCTGCACAGTCCTGCAGTAAAATCCTATGGTGCAGCTCGGGTCCATTTTTTTGAAGGACATCTTTTTGGGAGAAGGACAGTGGAATGACTGCAGGTTTCCCAGTTAAAAAACACAAAACACGGTGACAGTCAGGAATGGCACAGATCCACGTGTTTACTTCTGTTCTCCCCCAACAGCTTAAAACATCCAATGCCCTGCAGCACCTGAATTAAACCCAGCAACCCTTTGGAAGTGATTTCTCCCACCCTCCCCAAATATCCAAGTGATTGCACCCTTCCCCAGCCGTGTAAAGCCTCCTGCTGTTCAGGCTGCATTCCCCAAACTCCCCCCCACACACACCAGGTTAGTTTGGAATCTGTCACAGCTCTGCTGCTCCCAGCAATACTTTATGAATATTCCCAAGGCAGAGAAGGTGAATGCTCTTCTGCAAATTGAATTTGTAACAGCTTTTGCACTATCTTACTGCTTTACTACCACTGCCCAGTGCCCCTTCCCTCCCCCAGCCTCCATAAAAGAGACATAATGGAATAAACCAACCTCATGCATTTTCCTTCAGTAAATGAAATGGGTTCAAAAACCCACAAAACACACAAAAGCAAAACCATATTACAATGATCCACAAGTAGGGAAAAACCAAACATGCTCTGCTTTACAAATGGGTTTTTCCTCACGTGAAATCTCTTTCCCTGACAGATGCTGCCCCGCCAGTGCTGTGAGCTGATACTTTCAGCAGCCCTGTTGTAAGACAAAACAAACACAAAACCCCCTTCCCCACACTCCTCACTCAGTTTATGAGAGGAAAAAATAGTATATTCCATCTATCCTGATTCTGTGGTTATTTATTACAGGAGCTGCAGTTGTGGTGAAGCTCTTTGTCCAATACTGCAATTATTTCCTCACCTGCTCTCAGAGGGAGCCAGTCCCCTCCACTCTGCCTCTAACAGGCAGGATGACCCATCATCCTCCCTCTATTAAATCTCTTTTTTTGCTAATCACAAAAATCAATCCACAGAAGACAGCCCTTGTTCCCAAATCCAAGTGTAACCATCCCTGCAGCAGTTTTACATAATAAAATATATTGTTCTTTCCTGGTGGTCACAAACCCAAGAGGTATTTCTGTAAAACCTCTCCTAAAAACATCCACCAAGATGATTAGGGCTATTTCTGCAAGATTGATTTCAGCCACTGCTTTGTCTCCTCACTGTTCCAATTTTATAAACAGCAATTGTATTTTTAATATTAATTCCTGAGTCTTCAAATGCATAAAAAAATAAAAAATAAAATTAAACCCTGCCTTCCACATGCCATAGCAGCAACCCTGTCCCTACAGTTGTGCAGGAGGTTTAATGCTGCACAAATCACTGCACAACAAAGAGAAGTGGGGAGGATTTTTTTTTCCCGTTCCTTCAAACAAATGGATGCTGGAAGCCAATACAGAGTGGATTGATTTCCAACTTATTCTGGACAATTTGTCAATTTTGAAAATACTCCCTACAGATAAATCTAACAAGCAACTATCCACACTAAGAAAGCAATTTCTGTTTACTTTTGACATTTCTGGACAAAGATATAATACTATTAAATGCAGCAAGCATTAAATTGCAATCTATTTTCCGTCTGCAGGAAAGCATTAGGATGAGATCAAGCCAAGCTGGCAGCTTGCATACCTTCCAAACACAGCTTAAAACCTTGCTATTATTTAGAAATTCAGATTAATGCCAGTCTGCAGCACAATTTTGAGGCTGAGTCATAGGAACAGAACCCAAAAGATGTGTTTCTAGCTTGGCCACAGCAGGACCTTAAGGAATTCACCTCAGCTCTGCTGCTCTGTGCTCTTCCCACCTTTTGTCTGCTTTTCCCCAAAGTGTAAAATCTTCAGGGGCACTGGAGCAAAACACAGTTGTGAGGATAAAGGGAAGGAGCTGGGTGATCATCCCAGGCAGAGCTGGCACTCACCAACTCCTGCTCCAGACACCTCAACAGGACAAACCTGGAGGAATCTCTGAACACAGCCAAAGCTCCTGCCTGGGGTATCTGCTGACCCATTCTGCTGCTGGGCTCTCCTGCTTCACCCAGAACCTCCTCATTTCCTAGAGAATCCTCCACTTCTATCTTAGGTAACATGCTAACTTAAAGCACTTTGTTAAGCATAAATAATGACAAACATGAAGTGTTTGCTGTAAGGCCTTGACACCAGGCCTCTGCAGGCCCTTTGGGATTTTTTATTTATATATCAGTAGTTCTCCTGAGCACCATTTGATGGGATTTTGCCCCAGCTCTGCTGCCCTGGCTGTGGATGCCCCTGAGGCTGAGCCAAGAGCTGCTGGAGTTCACCTGAACTTGGGCACAGGACCAAGGAGAGTTTGTGTGCAAGGCTCTGAGGCCACTGAGCTCTTCCTTGCAGCTGACCATATTTTCCCAGGGCAGCTGTAAATTGAGTTCTCTAATCACCTCCTTTAGCTCCATCTATTTCCAGGCTCCTACTATTGAATACCACAGGAATTCTCCCTGATGTTGCTTGTAATTTAAATAAAAAAAAAAAAATAAATAAAATGACCAAAAAGACAAACTTATCAACCCCAAATCCAAACAGGCTTAAGATCTACAAATATCATCTATTTTCTTTGATAGAAAATCACTTAAATGAAGTGATCATCTATTTTGGAGATTTTATGGTCATTAAAAAGAAAACAGATGAAGATTAATGAAGTAAAAATTAAACCTCCATATTGAGATTTAACCTCTGGTCATTTTTGTTGATTATAGGCCTATAAAGAAGGGCAGGACATTGATAAATAACATGTAACTGTAAAACCATAAAGCTGCAGCTAGCTAGAACAGCTCTAAATAATTAGTGTTTGATTCATATGGGAAGCAAACAGTGCCAGCTCTATATCCATAGTACCTCAAGAGGGAAATCCTTTATGCTGACATCTACAAAAGATTGGCAGTAATGAGGATCCATGTAAATCAAACTGTCATCTGCAAGGACAAAACAGAAGACAAGTAATTCAAAAAACACCTTATTATTACACTGCTTACAATCCAATTTCTATGCAGAACAGCTGGAAAAAAAGCCAGTGAGTAACTGCTTGCCAGGCTGATACTCATTGACTGAAGCATAGGTTTTTGCAGGACAGATTAACTTTTGCATAATCAAATATGCTTGTATAAGCAGAATTTTTATAAAGTGATGAAACTGTCATTTAATTTTTGGTGCTAAAATTACTTTTACAAACACACAATTATATTCTGGAGTTTGCATATGAAAAATGTATCGCCCTGCTTCATCCTGACAGCAAGAATATATTGCTTGTCATTTAGGCATCAACTAACACCACTTAAAGCAGGAGAGAGTAAATACCTAAATAAGAACTGCCAGGCAGGAACAGCAAACGCTCCTCAAGTTTGGTGAAACAGATAAATTATGCCTTGTTTATGCAACAAGAGAAATTAAATGTACATTTTACAGAATCCAATTACTCCGTGGGGTAAATGACAAATGGCTGGACTTGGGGAGATGTGATGAATTAATAAGGTGCTCATTTTACTATTTTAATCATGCTATTTCCCACTGCTTCTGTATTAACTTCCTAACTCTGAGAGAAAAAATACTGAGGAGACATAACACAGTCAAACACTCACCTTGGAATCCAGCAAAGTAATAGGATTGCTTGGGTCTGCCACCAATGATGCCAACACAGTACTCCAGGCTCAAAATTCCCTAAAGCAAGAACAGGGAATCATTAAGATTAACTAAATATTAAACTGAATTAAAATAATTGCTCTTTGCTCTTTTAGGCAAATGGTTTTGGTTTTTTTTAGAGATTGACTCCATGACTTCCTGAGGCCTGACCAAAGTGAAACCACACCAGCAGATATTCCAGAGACTTCCCATGAGATACCACACATGTTTTTGAGGAGGAGACAAAATGTCACCCATTGAGCACCAGTTCCTCAGTCCAAATATCCCAATGTTTGAGGTTTTCAGCTTTCACACACATTTACATCCTCTGCCCCTGGGGACTCTCTTCCTTTGCACTCAAAGGGACAAGCCTGGCCACAGCATCAACTTTTACATCCTGGGCAGAAATGCCAGCTGAAGTTAAGAGCAATTAATTACAAGGTGCAGCTCCAAAAGCAGCTGTCCCACATCCAGGGAGGAGAGAGAAACACTCAACAGCCAGGCCCCATAAACATCCCTGCAGGTGGCCTGGGGGGCAGAGAAACCAGAACCTTCTGAAGGCTGAACTTTTGGGAAGGGGACATTTCTCAGTGTAAGAAGGGAATTTTTCTTTCAACAACAAGATCGATATTGGCAGACTACTAACACCAAAGCTTCTCAAGGGAAAATCTTCCCGGCTTAGACAAGGATAAAGTCACTTAAAAACCTCCCCTGAGATGCTACAGAGTCAAATCCAGCATGGTTTACACAGGTTAAGGAAGTGATGCTTATTTAAAATATGAACAAGAAGGTTTCCTTAGAAAACTTCTTTAAAATATAAATGAGAAGGTTTCCTTAGCAAATGCTCTGAGCAGCACAGAACATTCAGGCAGATCAGAGGCAAAGGCTCCAGAGCCAAGGAGGGCAGAGCAGAGAGGGAGCAAAGCTGCTCAGAGTAATGGATAACTGTTTAATCTATGGCAAGCTCCTTGTAGAAGTGAATTATAAAAAATTTATCAATTTTCACCCATAAATATAAAACCCTTTGTAGAAATTACCTCTTGTGCTACATTCTAAAATCTGCATTTTTAACTTAAAGGCAGACTCCAAGAAATGTGGTCACTTCTTGGAACAGCCAGGGAGACACTGGAGTGACTGATTCAGGCAATTGAGAGCCCTCTCATCTCAGCCTCCATCAGGCTGCAACAGCCTTGGAAGGGAGCAGCAGGAATCACTCACTGCAGCCAGCTGAAAACTAAAACTGTCCCAAACCAGCTGTCTGAAAACACAGGGAAATAATCAGGGAAAAATTTAATAACAATTTAAGTTCATAACTTGAAGGCCTTTACCAGTCTGTCTTCCTATACCAGTAAAAATCAAAATGTTTTCCTGAAATGTTACAGTGAACAGAGAGCCACAAATAAATCATGTTACAGACTCTCAGCCTTTGTCCGTGCTCCTACACTGGGGTAAATTAAAAATGAACCCAAAATTTTCAGACAGATCAAGAGGAGCATGGACAATGAAATAAAAGCAGCAGGGCTAAGAGAACAAGGCCTTCCCTAAGAGGAGCAAGAGGCAGGATTGCAGCACATCCTCAGGTACCTGCAGAACCTCTGCTGACAAAGCCACAGCACAGACCTCCCCCCTCTGCCTTCTCCTTCAGTTTGCCTTTTTCCAGCTCATTTTTATTGTGGTAACTGCTTGCTACTCCTGCACCACCCTCCTCAGAAACATTCATCCAGACAGGGAAAAAAACATTCAGGTAGTGAATTAAAATACCAAATAATTCTAGGGGAACAAAGAGACAAAAGAAAATGGGAAGAACAGACAGGCAGCAACTTAAAACCATTTGAACCGTTTTCTTATTTAAGAAAATAAGAAACAGGGCAAGGAATGGACTGTATTTATATTTTAAAATGCTGCCTGATCCTTAGTTACATATGCTATTAGAGTCCTGCTAGATTAAATTACCATTTGTAATTTGAGGCACTGCATTAATGTCTTTTCAGGTGGCTGCTGGAGGAGCAGGACAGTTATCACTGCTTTACCAAGGGACATCATGTGCTCTGCAATTATGTCTGATCTTGTAATAGGGAAATTTCAAATCTGTAAAGTCAAACTTTACAACCTTCAACTGTAAAATCCCCACCACAGGTTTAATGGGGAGAATCACCCTCATGAAGTTGCTTTTCATATCCCCTTGTGCTACTCTGTGAAAAATGATGGAACTCTCATTTCATACCTTTACAAACTCCAGGTAGTCTGTGTTTGTTCTCTCCCCACCGAGTCTCACAGGAACCAGTATAATTACAGCTTTGGTGCCTGCTCTCCCAGAATCCACCAAGGAGCACTGCCTGTCAATAACATCCGAGCTGTAGACTGAGACACACAGAAACATTCACATCTCAAACACCTCCAGGTTTCAGAGACACACCTCAGTGTGACAAACTACAACTGCAGCCCCTCCAAACCTGGCTGTCCTCCCAAAACACAGCCCTGGTGCTGACAATGTCACACTTTCTGTGCTGCCAGGCACTGACCCCCAAGAGAACACTGAATTTAATCTAAAGCCGTGGAGAAGCTCCCAAAATTGAATTACAGAACAAGAATTATAGGTAAGTAGTTTGAATAGAAATGTGTAATACCACATGGTGAAAATTTAAAGTTTTAGAATATAATAATACATATATATAGCAAGATACAGGTTTTAGAACAGTAGCTAGTCCTTCTTCTTCACCTTCTTTATGAGTTTAAGTAATATTGTGTAATTATATTAAAAAAAGTCCACATTACGAGGCACAGGTAGTTAGTTATTAAGTTAAAAGTAAAAATAATTTAAGTATCATTTCTTAATTAAACAGTTTATCCTTAAAAAACCTTACAAAAACAGAGACAAAACTCCATTTTTAAATTGTTAAAGTCCTATAGAGCTCACAATTTATAAGACTGCAATATAAATAAGAACTAATAAACATCTAAATCCAAACAAAAAATACCATCTCACACATTTAATCCCAACCTTAACAAAGAAAAAAAATAAAACTCAACACCCAGGTGACTCAGAACCAGTTCAGCCTCCTCATTCCCAGCAATATTTTGTGGAATGGGAATTGCTGCTGCTGAGTTGCAATGCCAAGGAAATGCAGAAGGGGCAGGTGAGGAGAAAGCCAATAAATATTTATTGCTGCATATAAACTTCTAAAAGGAATAATTAAAACTTGAAAGCTTCCAACTAACAGAAACATCTCCATGTAAAAGGAGAAGAGGCAATAATTGATTTGCTGATTTGGAATTCCACCATAAAATACCAAACCAGCAATGAACAATCTGCACATATCAAGAATCCCTTTGTCTACATAATCTCAATTTTGTGGATCCACTCATAGGGATTTTTTCCCTCTAAAGCTCTATTGTTAAGTGCTAACTGAAAAGCATAAAAAGCATTTTAAATGTTTGCAAAAATCTACAAAATCACAGTTACCTGTACAATCCTGGGCAACATAGACTGTTACTCCTTGCAGCTCAGGGTCTCTTGCTTCTTCAACAGCTTTTCTAAGTGCAAACACAAAACTATTTGACTTATCATTCATTTAAAAAAATTAACAATAAACAAACAAATTACTTTGTTTTTTTAGAAACAGGTTGATTTTAATTGTTTGTGATAGGAGTTTTTTGTTTGTTTGGGTTTTTATAGCATTTTTTTTTTTAATTCAAGACACCTTCCCTTTGTGACAAACACAGGTGGTGGGGTGGGATTTTTATTTGTTTTTAAACACTGGATACCAAGATCCAGCCTGTATATTCCATGGATGTCATGTCACCACATTTTCCAAGCCAAGATGACAATGCCTGGCTATTTAGAAGAAACAATGAAACCCACAAAAACAGGCCCCAAATCCCACAATAACGTCCAATGAAATTCATATTCATTACTTTATTTCTTTCTGTTTATAACCATTTTCTGTCATGTATATTGATGATAAAGGTTAAGTTTGCTGACAAAAATACTATTTTCAATTCACTAGAATTGAATCTCTTTATTTGACCTCAGTTCATATAACAAGCCACAAATTAGCACCTAGAAATAAAGTTTCATCAAAACTTTCAAAAAGATAATTACAAAATTAGACTCTCCTCAAAAGACTAAGAGTAACAGACCCAAAAATGAAAATAAAATCCATGTTGATTGTCAGAACCATGGTCATCTATCAGGGACAGCATTTGCAAAGAACGGGAACTGTTCAATATCCAGGATTTAGCTTTGATTTCAAGCACACACCTGCACTGAGTGGTCACCATCCCTTTATTCCCCACTCTGTTTTGAGGAGTGGTTTAATGCAGCCATTCCCAAACTATGAGGGAGCTGTGCACTGTCAGTGCTGCTGCAAGAGAGAAAGCTCCAGGAAAGGAAATTCTGCAGGGCTGGAAATCACCCCTGGGGTTGTGGTGAGTGTAACTCTGCACCAAATCCCCCCTGCTCCCACTAGGGAGACAAATAATTTAACAGATAATTCATTAAAGCAAGGAAAAAGTCTGACTGCTTCCACCATGAGAAAAAAGTAGAATAAAGCACATCAAAAATGCTAAATTCCTACATTCCTATTTGCATCTGCATGGATGCATACCTGATTATTTCAGTACAGCTGCACTTCATTAACATAACATTAACACTAAATATCAAATTATTCTATTTATATATGTATCTATATAAATGTATAAATGGATGAACTTTGCCTTCTGCTTTTTAAATTATTTATTAGTGATTTGGTTTATAAGTAAACTGGAATCTACTAAAAAAATAAACATATAAGACTACAAAAAAACCCCCAAAACAATCAAAGAACTGGATATCAAGGCTCACAGCATGGAGAAATTTGACTTTCGACTTTTTTTCTTTAACCACGCTGAATGTCACAGACCCTTTACTTTTACTGGGATATAATTATAATATTAATAGTCCCATGCATTTAAAGTTTCACAAGAATTTGATGTGTGCAAAGAAATGCTGAAAACATCAATTTTAGCTCTGACATTTCATTACACTATCAGTACATTACAGCCCCCAGGTTACAGTATAAAAAAAAAAAACCTCTAATGTTATGCATGTTCCAAGGTTGAAAGAGTGGTTAGTTTTTAGAACATTTCACTAAATGCAGCTCTACTTAAAAGGGTTTGGGAGAGATACTTGGGATTCCACAAGAAACAGGAATGTTGTGTTTTTTCCTGAAATAAGATTGACAAAAGCTCAGCACTCAGTTCCTGCACCTGCTGCTATTTCCCTTCCTGCCTATGAAAAAGCTCTGGAATTGCTCCTGCTATGGGTGTTTTACAAAGCCAATAATGAACAGCTTGCTGCTCAATTAGGCTGAAGCAATCTCAGGACACTCAGAAATGCTCCTCTGTGATGTGCCAAAGGGAAGGAGCAGAGAACTGAAGGTGTTTTACCTCAAATGTCCAAAGGGAAGGAGCAGAGAACTGAAGGAGTTTTACCCAAAAATATCCAAAGGGAAGGAGCAGAGAACTGAAGGTGTTTTACCTCAGAATGTCCAAAGGGAAGGAGCAGAGAACTGAAGGTGCTTTACCTCAGAATGTCCAAAGGAAAATAACAGAGACCTGAAGGAGTTTTACCCAAAAATATCCAAAAGGAAGGAGCAGAGAACTGAAGGTGCTTTACCTCAAATGTCCAAAGGGAAGGAGCAGAGAACTGAAGGTGTTTTACCTCAGAATGTCCAAAGGAAAGGGACAGAGAACTGAAGGAGTTTTACCCAAAAATATCCAAAGGGAAGGAGCAGAGAACTGAAGGTGCTTTACCTCAGAATATCCAAAGGAAAATAACAGAGACCTGAAGGAGTTTTACCCAAAAATATCCAAAGGGAAGGAGCAGAGACTTGAAGGTGCTTTACCTCAAATGTCCAAAGGGAAGGGACAGAGACCTGAAGGTGCTTTACCTCAGTATGTGTGCCACCACGGCGGGCCCGTACCAGTCCCCCGCCATCTTCCCGGATTTCTTGCCGTGCTCTATCAGCTGGTGCAGCCCAAAGGCTGCCAGGGGGGAGTCCCCGAACCAGGAGATGATTTTCCTGTGATAAAGCTCGTTCCTCCTCTCGGTGCCATCGCAGTCCCTGCGGGCAGGGGGCCGGGCCAGCAGCCTGGGGTCCCTGTCGGCCGTGAGCGACGCCTCCAGGGAGGCCGTGAGCTTCCTGACGGTGCTGCTGGGCCACGACTCCGAGTCACAGCTGTCCATGGCCAGCGCCTCTGGCCACACCCAGGCTGCAGCGGGAAAAGGGAAAAGCCACAGCAACACTCGTTTTATGGCACAGTTAGCAAAGCACTTCCCTTTGTCCCCCTCATTACAGTGATAATGTGTGTTTTACACGGCGCTGTTAACAGGTGAACAAAGAAATCTGGAAGAGCAGCATTTGCTTTGATTTTTCTGGTGACCATCCCAGCCAGCTGAACAAACAAAATACACCTGATTACGGGTAAGAACTCTCTTACATATTAAATACATGACTGTTACTTCAATAGTACCCAAAATCCTTTTATCGGTGTCAAAAAAGAAGTTTCAAAAATCTTTAATTCTTCTTATTTTTCAGTTATTAAAAAACCAGGCAGGCCTGAGGAATTATTGAAATGTTTGTAAAAGCAAACATTTCTTCCTGGCAAAATGGCAAAGAAGATCAGCAGAGAAACAGGCAGGCAGGATTTTTTATTCACTAAATTCATTAATTCCTTTAGATTACAAGGCAAACTTGTCTAAATATCAGTGAGTATCTCCAGTCTGCTTTTCCCTATGGATGGTGCATCCCACACAGCATTCCTCCTACAGAATGGGGTCCAGCAGGCCCAGGAAGTTGCTGGAATTGTCCCCCAGTTCCAGCAAGTACTCCCAACACAGAGCCAGCTCAGTGTAAAACCCTCACAGGCCCTGCTGTTCTGGGCTCTCAGCTCCACACTCCAGTCAGTGTCTCTAGCACGGGCATTTCAAAGTAAAACTTCAAATTTAAAACCAAAACTCATTCCCAACAACATTCAGCAATATCTGGAACATTCCACATGGCAGTGGAAGTGTAAATATCTCAGCTAGAAACTTCAGGCAAGTTTTGCTTCCTAACAGAAACAACACCATTAAACGAGAAGGAAAACATCTCTGGGAAAAGAGTAAACAGCCATGAAAAACTTCCTGTAAACATCTAAATATGTTTCCAAAGCTGCCCAGATCTCATAAAAAGCTTTTCAAAAGATAATTCACCAGCTGTCAGAAGACCAAGTGAGGAGCAAAGCAGCCCAGAAAGACCATCCCTACCCCATCTTTCTGTGGATTTGGATTGCCACAGGAACAAGAGCACTCTGGAATCACCCCATCATCTTCCAAATTAGGATACAAGGGGGACACACAAGGAATTCTTTGGAACCATGGATTTTAAAGATAGAAACCTGAGTGGTTTTTGTTTGGGGTTACTTCCAAACGAGCCATTACGCACTCCTGCTCACAGGGAGTCTTCTGGGCAGGTCTTGAATTTCTTTTAAATGTGTATGTATAAGAAGAGTGATATTTAAGGGATTTGTGTTCTCAGCAGAAGTATTTCCACACTTTTGGATCTGTGCAGTCAGTTGAAAGAGATAATGAATGTTTTAGAGTTAAATACCCACAGCCAAAGGCACAATCACAGAGCCAGTCCCACAGCTCAGTCCTGGCACTGCTGGAACAGACTCTGTGCTGCAGCTGGGCTGGGACCTTGCTCCCAGCTTCCCTCAGAGCTGCACAGCCAGGGCAAAGTGGGATCAAAACAGGCTTTCAGAAGGATCTTGTGCTGGAGTGCTCCTGAGAGCCCACAGATGGCTGAGCAAACAATGGCCTGTGTTCTCTCACCCCCTGGCTGCAGGGCCGTGCCTTGGCTCATTCTGAAGCAAGCAATGGGTGATTGTTATAAAGGGACAGACATTGGGATGAAAGGAAAAGGTGTTTAACTCTGCCAACCTAAAATACCTCCCTGCAGGACACGGCCAGCCTGGAACAATGAGGAGGACATGGACACTCAGCCCATGACAGCAGGAAGTGTCCCACAGCTCCCAAGGGTCCAGCTGGCTGTGCCTGAGGGAGGACTTTGAGACAGTGCTAAGGAAAAAAGGGAAGTTCCTCTCTAAGTACACAGGGGGAAGGGAAGGAATGACACAGTGAACATTTCCACACAGAGAATGATGTATTGAAGTTACATTAGAATCCTTCTAGGAACTCAATATATTAACACCAGGAGAAATTCAATAATGGACAACTTTAGAACTGCTAAAAGAACATCACTTCTGCCATAGCCCACAGCTATGGGCTGGGGAACTCACTCCTACATCTGGAGTTCAAGAAACAATCAAATTTCCAGAGAAAATTTAATTTTCTGGGCATGTGCATGGGTGAGAACACCCAGAGAGGGGGATCCCACTTTTGTGATGTATTAACTCACACCTGAATATTGGGAACTCCACAGAAATTTGCTTTGGCACACTTTGGTTCTCAGAAGAAGGGTAGGACAGCCCAGTCTCTGTGCAGTCGGACACAATTCCAACAGGAGTGAGGAGCCCACAACCAAAAACAGCTGGCCCTTCAGATCTGGGGTAAAAAAAGGCCATTTTGGTCTGCACAGAATGCCTGTGCCAACACAGATATTTCTGTAACTCACCTCTCCCAAGGAAATGAAGCATCAGCCCCTGAGCCAGCAGCATCTGCCCCGTCCTGAGCGTGCAGCCCCAGCCACAGTCTGTGGTGAGAGCAGAGCCCTGGATCTGAGGGAACTCCTCCCTGTAGGTCAGCCAGATCCTGGAAATGAAATCCTTGCGGAACTCCTCCACGTTCCCCGAAATCTCAGCGCTGATTTTGTCAAAATTGGACCCATCTGTAGAGAGCTCCCCAGAGTCTGCAAGGCAAAGCACAGCTTAAGCTCTAATTACTTTGTTATGGCATTCCTGTTATTAGTAACAAATATCAAATTTAAATTTACAAAAATTCACAATTGCCTCAAGTGCAGCAAAGGAGAGTTGGAAGGCAAACATAACAGAAATGTGCCAGATTAAAAAGAAAAAAAGGAAAAATCAAAAGAACCATAGAGACACCACTGTGCCAGTGGAACCACTGACCTGCAAATAAGTGCTTAATTCAACCAACTGTGAATGGTCAAATAAAGAGAGAGACTTAAAACACTGCACACTGCAAAGTGATAACAAAGGTGTTGGTGCAGTGACCCTGATCAGGCCTTGCCACTACTTCCCTCAGGAGTACTTAGAGAGAAAATCTCCAGCTGATGGTAAATGAAGTGCAAATTACAACACAAATTTTTACAGAAAGCACAAGGTTTTGATGCAAAATCTGAATAAAGCAGGTTAGGATGGGCTGCATTAGAGGAGGACATTTAAATGAGTATTTTCTAAGCTTTTCATATTTACATTTTGTATTTGGTAATTGTTAATGCCAGTCTTTCTAGAAGATTAAAAATACCTTATTCCTGCTGAGGAATGAGTGAAGAGCTCTGTACTCACCCTCACTTTTGAAGTGGTAACATTTTCCCAGCAGAAAAACTGGGGAGTTCCGACTGAAGTAAGTTTTTGTTTTCAACACCCAACCTAAAATAGATGCAGAACAAATACAAATTTGTGACTGAACTTTCCAAAAGGAAATGCTGACAGCATCTGGTTAAGCCAAAGGTAACCCTTGAAAGGGGAATAAAAAAGGAAGCATTGACATTGGGTTTTGGTCACATAAAAAATGCCATAAAAGGTACAGTGGCTACTATTCCCTTTCAACCATGTGACAGCCTCAAAGAAAGCAGGAAAAAAAGCATCTTTTCATCTTGTCAGACATCTTCAAAACAGCCGTGATTAATAAAGTTTATCAGAAATCTGGTGGTAAATCTGAGCAACCTCAGTCTTAAAGGGAAAGCAGAAAAATCGAGGAGAGATTAGAGAGAAAGGGCACACTTGAAAATGTGGTTGCTCATAAACAAATTACTGATGTTCAGCTGTGGAAAAATGTTACTCAAGGGTAGATTCTTCAGTGGAGTTTGTAACTCACACACCATCCTATTTTCTTCTATAAAAGCACATCTATAAACAAAATAAATCTTTGTGCAGATGATTCCATATTATCCCTGTTTAAAAACCTATGCAAATCTAGAGTAATTTACAAAATATATTTACTGTTTCCAAAAGAAATAATTTTAAGTAAAATTATGCAAGATTTATTTGAAAAAATGAAAAGCTAAGGAAGTTTTATAGCGGGGCTTGTTTATAACATCAAAGAAAAACCTGTTACAAGGGCCATATTGCATTTGTAGTATTAATTAGTTATGATTGCATTCATGCCAACAAGAAACACTCCATTCCTTTTAACGAGGACAGACCTCCCCACACTGTGCTCCACTTACTGTATTTCATGTTGTGCCATGCAGACATAAACTTTGATTTGATCTTTTCTACTTCATCTGTCCCCGTGGCCTCCATATTCAAATTCCAGAGAAAAAGCCATCGCTGTCTTGTGAGGCTTTCAGTTCTGCTGCTGCAAAAACCAAAACAAAACACTCAGCATCATCCCCCACCCAGGCACTTAAGCCCAACGTGGCCAGGAACAGCAATAAACTCACAGAACCCTCTACACCAGGCACTGAGAAGCAATCCCGTGTCCCATGAATAAGTAATAAAATAATTTAATTCCAAATATACACCAATAAAAGCACTGCACAAAGCTAAATAAAAGATAATGTTCTCCAGCAGCTCTGCCTTGTACCATGAACTGCTCCAGAGCACAAAACCTGTGCTGGCACACGAGCACACTCATTTTAGCAGCACTGAGGTGCAGAGCTGACATGCAGCCCACTAAACAGAAAAGATGCTCTTCTTTTCTGCTGAAGAGAAAACAAAAAGCACTTTTTGTGTTCAAATCCACCACAGTGCAGGCTAGTTTTGTAAAAAATCCTGATAAATTTGCTAAGGAAATGCATCTTTACAGGCTCTTTCTGTGCTGCAAGATAAGACAGATTTCACCTTAAAAGCAACCTGAACTGGTAACAATTGGTAATAAAGAAATAAATAGGTAATTGGTAATGCCTTTATCCCTGTTTCCAATAAATCTGGGAAAATAGGACAGAATCCCCTCCACAGCCCAGCTGCCCCATTTGTAACAGGAAGTTTGCTGTTAATTAACAGAACTTCCTTCACCAGGTGTAATCTGCCAGTGGATCACCTGGAAATACCTGACACACAGAGTTTCTGGATGGTATTTGGTGGCCCAAAGCCTTGCACAGAGAGATGAAAAATTAAGAGCTCCTGCTCAACAGCAGCTCTTGTGGGACATCAGAAGTTGATCAACAGTGGGACATCACTGCAGCCTTCACAGAATTTTTATCTAAGTTCTGACAGCACCAGCTGACCTGAGCAACAGTGAAATTCCTCATGTAATTCATAAACTTGAGCCAAGAAAAACCTATTTGCTATAAAAGGAGTATCTAGAACTGTATTTACCTTTCTATGTGCTATTCTCCATGGAACAGGGATCAAAAGCAGGACAAAGCCTTAAATGGGTCACTTCTCTCCACTGGGAACAAATTTTAAGTAAACCCAATCACTGACAGTGTAATTAAGGAGAGGGTGAAGGTGTCAGGGCGGCAGCATCACCTGAGGGTACTCACACACATCCTCGTTTTGGGATCTGCAATCTGCTGCCCAAACCACCCCTAGCACTTTCCCACTATTCTCTCATAAAAATCTGATTTTTGACAGAAAAATAAGCAATGCCAACTCACAAACATGAGGGAAGGCTGAGGTTTTCCTAGTGAAAATAACAAGCCTTTACATCCCTGCTGTGATTAGCCTTGTGTTAAGCTGGGGAAGGAAGAAAAGGAGAATTTCAAGCTGGGTTTTAACTTCCTGCCCTTTCCTCCCATCTTTTTTTTTCTTTAGGAAAAAAAGGAAAGCCTGACTGTATGACCAGCTCCAGACAGCAAAGCGGCAAAATGAACTTTTTCAGGAGTGTTTGGTCCTGTGTTCCCTCACATGATCCATCAGCAACAACCATTTATCCAGACACCACTGATTGCCCTAAAAACCAATTCCTGTAAAAGCTTCCTCTGGCTAAAATTAGAAATGAAACAAACTCTACAGTCTGAAACGGCTTGAAGACAAAATTATGTAAATGAGAAAAAAGCTAATTTTCTTTTCAAAGACAATGGTCACCACAGCACATTTATCTTTCCTCCTGGTACATTTCTTCTCTGATATTATGCTAAAGATGCAAAAAGGGCTTCCAAGAATGCTAACACAAACCAGGTATAATTTTTTCATGAGGAAAACACAGGTTCTTGCCATCAATGTAAGAAATCGTCAGTAAGAGTTTCACGACATTAATGGAACAGCACCAGGAATATTAAAGGTCCCGAAAATATTAAAGCCTTGAATATCAAATGACCAAAGCGCAAGGTTTTGTCCCGAAGTTGCCGGATTTCTGAAGTTGTTCGGATGCTCATCGAGGATGATGTTCCCTCAGGGAGAGCAGGACACGGCTGGAACTGAGCCCCAATTCCTGAGCCCCCTGAGGGGATCCCTGCCGGGAGCGGCCGGGCGCTCACAGGGATGGAAAACACCCCAAAACCCCCAAAACAGCGTTTGTGTGCATATACAGCAGAAAAGCAACGCAAGCTGCCGGTAATACCGCAGCGGGAAAGATGAATGAAGCCTCAATGGGGTAATTATGAGATAAATGATCTGCTATTAACTAAGACTTGTCTGGTTTTCATTCGTACCTTGAGGGAGCCCGGAGCGGCGGCGGCGGCGGTCAGCGGCACCCATACGGAAGAAGGACGGGGAGCAGAGGCCGGAGGTCATTTCTGAGGCGCTGCAAACACATTCGAGGGCAGTTAGAAACGATACCGGGAAGGCGGCTCGCCAAGAAAGCCAGATTATTCCTCAGTCTTGCAGCAGGGACGGAGCGCTTCGCCCGGCAGGACTCGCAGCCGAGCAGGAGCCCACACGCACCGCGGCAAGGGGCTCGGCGGCTCCCGGCCCCACAGGACACGGCCGCGCCCAAGCTGCCGCTGCAAAGAGCCCGTCCCGCCGCCGCCGCCCGCCGCTCACCCCTCACGGAGCCGCCTCCGCCATGCCCGGGGCCGCCCGGACAGCGCGCGGCCTCCCGGCGCCGCTCCGGCCGCGGCGCAGCGGCGCGCGAACTACAACTCCCGGCGGGCGCCGCGGCGAGGGCGAGGCGCGGCCAGCGTCGGGCTGCGCGCAATGCACGCTGGGAAGTGTAGTCCGGAGGGAGAGCGTCTGGGAGGCGGGAGAGAGGAAGAGAACGGAGGAAGAGGAGGGAAGGAGGGAGGAAGAGGATGGAGGGAGGTGGCGGGGCCGCGCCGGGCCAGGCCGGGCCGGGCCGCGGCTGGAAGCGAAATCCCAGCCCCCTACGGGTCTGCGGCTGTCCTTTAACAGCGCTTCTCTCTTTGCTCGGGATTTTTAGGAGGGGCCTGGTTTTGTTTTGATTTTTTTTTTTGTGGTTTTCTTTGGGTTTGGTTTTTTGGGTTTTTTTTGGTGCATGTGTGGTTTCCTTCTTTTGGTTTAGGTGGTTTCGATTTTTTGGTTTTTGTGGGCTTTTTGTTAGTTTTGTTTTTACTTTTGTTTTTTAATTCCGTGTCTTTTGATTCCTTCACAGCAAAATGCTTCCCCAGATCTCCAAACTCCCTGAAGGATTTCAATTTCCAGCCTAAATACCCAGCCGAGTGTGCTCCGATTCAATTCTCTCCTTTATTTCCTACCTTAAAAGTCACATCAAAACCACTGCATCTCCTCTCACTCTCCTGAGGGGTTTTTTAGGTTTTTAAAAAGTGTTTCGTAAAGTAGGTTCTTCATTAATCTGTTTGTCTTAAGCTGCTTAAAAATACTCATTGGCTGTATCAGGAGCCGAGCTTAAAAAAAAAAAAAGTGCAGGATTTGTGGAGGATTGAGCTGAATTTCTTAGCTGTCTGGAACTGGCATTAGTGCTCCACCAAGATCCTAATATTCCTGCTTTCCCTGGTACTCACCAGCCCAATTTTGGGTTCATGAAACAAAGTCATGTGGTTTTTTTTTTCCATTTTGTGATTTTACTGCCTTCTGCTGGTCAGAGACGATCAGGCTGAGCTTAATTTTTTATAATCAGCACATGATCTAACATTTAGCTGCAGTGAGCTGCCAACAATAGATGCTTTGTGTATTTCGTGGTGTTTTGGTTTGGGTTTTTTTCCCTGCAGCCTCATGGATATATTTCACATAGGAGGGTTGATCAGTAAAGAGGATTGTAGGTTTTAATGTGCAGACTACATCTTGTTCCAAAAGTCTGCTGTTGGCCTGCGGTGGGGATGTAGCAGATCACCTTTCTAATCCTTCCCTGCCTTTCAGCTCCCTGCTTGCCCTTTGCTCCCAAGATAAAGAAAAAAAGATTTAAAAATAAAAACCCCTGTTGCTGTTTGCATAAACTCATAAAACTGTGACAGTGCAGAAAGAAAGAGGCCTGCTGCCTCCAGAATTTCATGATCTGTTCTAGGAATTATAGTTGTTTAAAGTTTTATCTTTGCTTTTATTCCCTGAGACAGAGATGGATGTTCTTGTCTGTCTGTGTAGGGGCTGCAAGGTGGAGAGCTGAGGAGCTGACAGGGCTTGGATCTGCCTAAATGTGCAAGGAATTATCCAGCTGATCAAAGGAAATGGCTCTTCCCCTTCCTGCACCTTCCTGCTCTCAAATTTAATAACCATGCCCTGAATTGATGGGCCACACCTGGATATACCCTGTAAATCCCTGGGCAGGCAGGGGATGAGAGGGAAGGTATTTATTTTCTGCCTTTTTTGCCACACAAAACAAAGCTTTGATTGCCAAATAATCACTCAGGCAACCATAAATAATTGTCTGTAAAAGAGAGAGTTTTCTTCACATCCACCAATTCCTATTTCTGTAGGAAAGGTTTGCAGAGGGAGTGGGAGGGAACTGAGTTCAACAAACTTATAACAAATATCACAGAGTTCACACTTGCAACATTTTAATGGCATAAAACCATCTCTGAGCTCCATTTGAATGGCACAAGGAGATTTTGAAAAAATATAATTTGTCTCTATTTTTTAATAGGTGAACAAGGTGTGTAACACCAAGTGGCAATGGCAAGATTAAACATTAGAGGAGATACTCTGATTTATGGAAATACACAACATTTATCCTCCAAACACTGCAGAATGGTAAGAGAACACTGGGCAGTGGGGAATGAAGCTTCTGCTCCTGCCACTCTTCCATCATCAGTAATCTGCAATATATTTAGAAAAGCTCATTAAACATTTGGCCAAATGTGCTTTCCCAAACATTGTTGCCTGAGGAGAGCAGACCTTGGGTCAAGTAGCTGGAGAGAAGGGAATTTTCCTCATTTATTTTTAGCTTCATTTCCTAGGGAAGTAAGCCATCTGTGGTCTGTTTCCCTCTGGAAAGTTTTGAAACTGCTCTGAGTTCAAGTTTGCAGAGCCTCAGAGATGTTAAATAATTCCAGTTTTTGTGGGAGTGGCTGCTCAGGTCAATGGAGACTCTGGCACGGGAAAAGGGGAGAACATGGGAATTCAGACTGTGAGAGTTTGTGCATCTTTCAAACACAGTGAGGGTGAAGGGACAGCAGGAGCTGGATTGCTCTGATGTAGTTCCCCCCAAAATTAGCCAGCAAACTTCTGCTGGGACCACTCAGTCCCTCCAAATCCAGATTTCCTTTGTCCCAGGAGGAGGAGGCTTCAGCAGGATGAGTCTGTGCCCAGGCTACCCTTAATGAAAGATCCTAATTATGCAAAGGGAAATAAAACACATTAATACCACTTATAGGGTGCTGAACTGGGAAAGGTTGAGAGCTGTGCTCGGGGTGGAAACGTGAACTACAAAAATGATAAACATGAGCAGGAATTAATGGAAGGAATTAATGGAAGCTCACTTGGGAAGACTTTGAGTCCTTCTCTGGGTAGATTTAATTTCTTGAACCCACCTTTTGAAGTGAAGAAATGCTAAATAAATGTACCAGGAGACAGTGGAGCAGAAGTGAAGCTGCCATCAAACACCACCATGTGAAGAAGGCTCTGGAAAGGCTGGTACAGTTCTGTAAAGGAAATAACAGGGATGTCAGGGATGTAGTGAAGGCTGCAGCAATTTGGAGAGTCCTCCCTCCTTCAATCTCCTGGTTTCTCCAAGAAAATTTGGGTACTGGGCAGCCTGAGAAGAGCAGCACATTCTCTCCTGCCAGAGCTGTCCAGAGGAGATGGTGTTTGTGACACTCGTGTAACTCTTTATATTTAGAGAGTTTTTGCCAGGAGAGCCGGGGTTTGGCCCTTCCCGGGGCTGCCAGGAGGTGGCTCCCTGCATTTGCAGTCCCTATTTACGCCTTTGTTTATGGAATTACTCCGGACGCCTTTTCCCTGGAAAATGTTTCCCTGCCTTTGCCCTGAGGAAGTTTACGTCAGGAGAACAAGGAAGCCCTGGGCTCAGGAAATAATCTGCGAACAGGCAAGGCAAGGATCAGTTCGCTTCTGACCAAATGTTTTCTGGCTGGGATCCAAAGGGATTTTTCTTGTGCAGAACCTAATCTTGTACGATTAGGGTCAAGGAGTTACGTGTGTGTTGGTAGGGTGCACTTACCAATATATAGCCCAGTAAAAGTCATCCTCAATTATAAAAGAATCATTTTAGTCGCATGTTTTAAAGGATGCAGGTGGTTCATGGTGAATTAATTAAATGCTGCTTCATTCTTCCACTTCCAGTGTCCTGTGTCCAGGCCATGGATCCTTTTTGGAGGCAGGGATGTTTCCCAAAGGCTGATGTGTTCTTCTGTTGGAACCCAGCGTGGAACAAGCCAGGTTCCTGCTTTTGCTTCCTAAAACATGGTGAGGAATTACAGTGTGTTAAAGAAGAGTAGCTATTCAGTATCCTCATAATGGTGGTAAAATTCCAGGTTTTACATTGGTTACTATGTAGCCTCTATTCAAACATTAATTAAAATTAACTTGGGCTGTCTGGAGGTATTAATTGCATGTACACAGCCCCTCCACTCTTGATTTGTCTTCACCCTCACTCTGAGGTACCAGACACCCTTGAGGACAAGAAACTCTGCAAAATAAACAGTGTAGCACTCCCAGGACATCATGAATCACACACAATTTCCCCCTGTTTTAAAAGAAAATGGTTCCATTTGCAAGAAAACTTGCCACACAAGTGTTGTTTCTGAATCAGGGATCTGCTAGTTCCTAAAGAATTATTTTTTGTGCAGCTGTAATTCCATGTAACAAGTTTCTCTGGTGGTCACATTCTCCTCTTTGCAAAGCTTGTTTGTTTCTTCAGACCAAGCATTTCCTTCAGTTTATTCACTTCTAGGATGACAAAACAAGAGGCACAGGGATTGTGACTGTGCCTGTAAGAGGCAACCCTCACCTTAGTATCCGAAATAACACTGACACCACCACATCAGTCCCCCCATGTTCTTACCATGAATTTTTTCTTTGGCATTATTTGATTTATAATGGCTAAAGACTGCAATTTTTTTTCTCTCTTATTTCTTCATTTTTTTCCTTGACTTCTCTTGGTTAATGCTGCATGCACTGCAAAATTGAGGGTCAATCTGCAGAAGTTCTTGGGGTTTTTTGCAAGGTCACATGAACATTTCTACCAATGTTAGTGATCTCTTACTGTTTGAACCCACACACTTTATAGACTTGCTGATCACTATCTGAAAAGTAATGAGGAATAATTTTCTGGAATTCGCTGGGTATTGACTATTAATTGAGGGATTTTGCTCGTATTTAACCCAACTATATGGAGAAAACCTATTTCTTTGCAAAACAATGCCCTCCTGATGTGAAGGCAATAATATAATAATATTATATATATATTACTTTTTATATATATATATAAATAAAATATATATTCTTTATATAGAATAGATGTTATTGGATAATATAATGTAATATAATATAATATAATATGTAGATATTATATAGATAATTTTTATATATCATATATCTGTATTGATAGAGGTCCATTTTAAATCCAGGTGGGATGGCTGGAGCTCCTCTGGGCCAGCTCTCAGCTACAGAAAAAGTCAAGGAAAAGCAAAGGAGACATCAAAACTCAGCAAGTAGTGCCCAGAGCCTCACCAAGGTCCTTTCTCTGTGGTAATGACTGGCAGGAGGGGAAAATGAAACCTAAAATCCCAAAGGTCTGCAGTGGACCTTGGATACTCCATGCCCTCTGTGTCAGGGCTGCTGGGGCTGGGCTGCTCTTTGCACCCTCTGGCAGCTGGAAGAGTTTTCCTCTCAGAACTGCAGATTCCCAGTTTTGGTCTCAGTGTTTGGGTTAGGCAGGGGTATTTTGGCCTCCTGCATTCCAGACTGGTGCCATTTTGGGTATAAAAAAGGGGAGAAGAGGAAGCATTGCTGGTGATCCCTGATGCTTTGGTCTGTTCTTGTGAGCACACACACTCAGATTTGGGAATTTGATCTTAAAATTCCAGACTGCTTTGGGTTGGAATCCAAATCTCATCCAGTTCCATCCCCCTGCCATGGCAGGGACACCTCCCACTATCCCAGGCTGCTCCAAGCCCTGTCCCATCGTTCCAGAGATGGGGCAGCCACAATTTCTGTGGATGTAAGGAGGTAAATCTCTTATCCCATGCACAGTGTGAGGCCCTTCTCTGGTGTGCAGTTCTGCTCGCCGGCAGCAGCTCCAGAGCAAGAGTCTTTTGTCTTGGCTGAGGTCTGTGGGACATTTCCTCCCCTCCCCCCTGGAGAAGAACATCCCTTTCTCAGTGCCTACAATGGGTCTTTGCTCCCAGGGTCTCTGTCTGTGTGACACATGACAGCACCTTTGTGTCCTGGAGCACAGCCTCACCCGCAGGGAGTCACTTGGTGGCTGCATTAAATCCCCTGGCATCACTCACACACAGATATTTGCAGATTTTAGGGCACTGCCTGTGCAAACACACACAGACAGCAGAGCAGAGGAATTGCACACAGCTGGAAACCAGCAGCTCCTGCCAGGGGAAGGATTGGTGTCCTCCATGTGAGGGAAACCTTCACACAACCCAAGCAGATGGAGTGGGGGGAATTAACACTCCTGCTTTGGGACACTTCCTGGGTGACTATTAATAGTTCCCTGGGTTGGATTAGTGCACAGCATATGTTGGGTAGCAGGGACTTGGTGTTATCTGCTAGATCATGTCCTGGGCTGTCTTTTCTTGAAGTCACAGAACAGTAATTTTTGTTAATGACTCCCCACCTTCTACCTCCTCTTCCCCTTAGATAATCCCAAACCATGATGTGGTTGGAGACATTGCTAGTAATGGCATGTTTGGTGGGAATGGATGGTACAATCTTCCAACCATCTCCTAAAATCATCATTAGGGACAATTTTTAGCCTTTTTGAAGGAAAAGATGGGATGATATGGGGCAGGATTGACTGGGAGCCCAGTTTTGTCTGGCCAAGGGACCTGGCCATGCCCTACAGACCTGTGACACCCAGCAATGTCTTAAGCTGCACCAGGGAGGGTTTAGGTTGGACATCAGGAGGAATTTCTTCATGGAAAGGGGGATTAGACATTGGAAGGGAGGTTTGGAGTCCCCAGCCCTGGAGGTGTCCAAGGAAGGACTGGAGGTGGCACTCAGTGCTCTAGGCTGGTGACAAGGTGGGGACTGGGCACAGCTTGGATGATCCTGGAGGGCTTTTCCAACCCCAGTGATCCTGGGATTCTGTTTTGGTCTGAGGGCTGGGGAGCGATGCTGAGGAGCCTTTTTCCCAAACCACTGGAAGATCCCCATCAGTGCTGAGAACAGCCCCAACTACTCTGCTCTCACTCGGGAATAACGCGGGACCGCAAGGGGAGCCCCAGGCCGTGGGGGTCAGGACCCTGGGGATGGGGACGGAGATGGGGACAGGGATAGGGACAAGGGCAGGGATGGGGACAAAGGATGGGGATAGAAGCAGGGATGGGGACAGGGGCAGGGATGGGAATGGGGACAGAGGACTGGATTATGGACAGGGGAAGGCATGGGCACAGAAGACGGGGATAGGGATGGGTGCAGCGATGGGGACAGGGGACGGGGATAGGGTCTGTGGCAGGGATGGGGACAGGGGCAGGGACGAGGACAGGGATGGGGACAGGGGCACGGATGAGGACAGAGGACCGGGGTAGGGATAAGGGCACGGATGGGGACGGGGACAGGAGCACGGATGGCGACGGGAGCGGGCCGGCGGCGGTCACTCCCCGCCGTATATGTGCGAGGAGCGGCCCCGCGGCGGGAAGGGGAGGAGGCGGCGGGCGCGGCGAGCGCCGGGGGTGGGAGCTGCGCCGCTCAAGTGCGCGGCTCGGCGGAGCATTACGGCGGCCGAGCGCTGCCCGGGCCGGCAGCGCGGAGCCCGCAGCGCGGCCATGGCCGAGCGCCGCGCCTTCGCCCAGAAGATCAGCAGGTACCGGGGCCGGGCGGGCCGGGGCGGCGGCGGCACCGCGCGGGGGGCGGGCGGGCCCGGCCGCGGGGGCTCCGCCGCTGCCGCGCCCCGGGGGCGGGCGGGCCCGGCGCGGCCCTCGGGCCCCGCGCCCCGCCGGCCTCCGGGGGCCACGGGCAGGGTCCGGCCGCGGGGCCGCGGCTCCCCCCGGCCGCCACAAAGGGCCCGGAGCGGGCGCGGCGGCGCCGAGCGCGGGGCCGCTCCCCCGGGGCAGCTCCCGCGGGGAGCGGGGGAGGGAGGAAGGAGGAAAGGAGCCGTGGAATTCCGCTCCCGCGAACAAAGGCCGGCCGGGCGCTTTGTGCAGCCCCTCTCGCCGCACGATGGGCGGCACGGCGCTCGCCCGGCCCGGCCCTGCCCCGGCCGCCTCCCGGCGCTGCCCCGGCCCCGCACCTGGGAGGGCAGCGCCGACCTCCCGCGGCTGGAAGATGGAGAGAGAGCTCCCTTCCAGCGCCTTCCTCCCTTTTGTGTGCGAGCGCGGCTGCTGCGCTCCTTGGACCTGCCGAGCTGCGCCAGGCTCGCGGTGCTGCTCAGCATCCTTGCGTTCCTCAAAGTTTGGCTATTTTTTGAAGGGGAGTATTTATAGAAATTTACCTGCCAACAATCGGTTTCTGCAGATTTACATGCCGAGTTAGCGTGTGGTTCCAGGTGGGAACAGTTTTTCTGTTTGCAGGTCAGACCAGGTAGCCTTTGGTGACCATGGTACCTCTCCTACCTGTAACCAGCAGTGCAGTGAAAGTGAGAACCATCGGTTGTGCCAGAGCTGTTCAGAAGGATGTGGACAGTAGCAAAAGGAGTCTCATTTTCATCCATTGAGTGGGAAGCTGTAGGTACAAATAGCTGCGGTTAGAGAAGCTGTGATGGAGAAGGGTCATGGGCAGGAGGTCAAAGGACAAGAGTGGGTAGGAGGTAGAGGAGTGACATCAGTCCCACCCCACTCATGATCTGGAACCAGGTGGAAACATTGCTCTTCTCTTCAGATTCTCTGCACATTTTGATGTGCACCAGCCAGAGGTTAGTGTGGCAGATCAAGGAATGGGGAGAGATGGCTTTGCTGCCAGCCCGTTTTTCCCGCTCCTTGGTTGTGGTCATAGGAATGTCACATGAGAGACAAGCCCTGGCAGTCAGTGTCCGAGCTGTGCAGCCCTGGCAGGAAGCTCAGTGAGGTGGCCCTGGGGTGACCAACGTGGTGCTCAGCAGTCCTGGCTGGTTCACTGGGATATAGCACAGGAGTGCCACTCTGTGCTCCTTTTGGGCTAATCTGGGTTGTGGCTGAGCTGTGCCACCTCTGTGCCCCTTTTGGGCTAACCTGATCCACTCCCTGTGTTTCCCAGTGTGATCATTAAACAGGATGGACCCAGGTGCTTTGCAGTGAGGTCAGGGCTGTTGCATGCCCACCTTTCTTTTACACTTGTGAGATTGTTGTGTTTTCTGTGGGGTTTCCCATGTTGCAGTGTCATATTCTGAGAAATCTCAAGTTCCTGCTTCGTGGTTTGCAAATCCAGTGCACGTGAAGGCAAAAACTTGTGGGAAGAATGTGTCTGTCACCTGGGCTGCTGCCCTTCCTTCTCCTGCTGGCACAGAACTGCTGGGAATGTCGCTGTTCCAGGGCACGAGAGCTTGGAGCAGGCCGTGCACGGAAGTCCCAGAGCTGTGCTGGTGGCTGCTGGAAGCCCTCCCCAGTCCCATTGTTTTCAGAAGAATACATCCCTCACATTTTCACACTCTGCCCCCCGGTTTGGCTGACTCACCGAGGTAGACGTAGCATTTGTCTTATTCACAGGAAACAGCCATGCTGCTCTTGCTTTGCCTGTGTGCTGCAAATGGATGTCATTCAGAGCCACCAACACTAATTCCTTTAGTCCAGCTGCACGTTTTTAAACTGGTGTTGCAGTTTAGACAACATGGGATGGGCTGAGCGTTTCTTGGAAGGCCCAGGGATGTGTCCCACAGCTCGGATTTATCTCTATGATTTCTTCAGCCACACTGGTGCCCCTCAAAAACCATGATCAGAATGCTGGTGCCATGCCCTGCCTGCTCATTGCATCCAAATCTTCAAATATTGGACAGAGGCTATCAGTAATTGCCTGAACCATTTCAAAATATCTTTTTAGGGCTATGTTACAAGGTGTCTTTGTGATTAGGTGCTGCTGAGTTTCTGCAGGATGGATTTGAACTAGAATTTGGAAATCAGTAATTCTTCTTGACTCCATCAGAAGAAACTCCTGCGTTAAACATATATGATGGGCTAATAAGATCTTGCCTCAAATTGCTAATTTTTATTTGAAACTGCATTGGTAGGAATTTTTTTTAAAGCTGTAGTGGATCACATCCTTCTGCAGCATGCTGGTGCTTCTGTAGAGCATGGAGGCTGTTGCTTCCATCTCAGTGTGAGAGCAGAGGAGATTCAGTGCCCCCTGTGTCTGGTGCACATTCCCAGCTGTGTTAGCCCAGGATGTTTTTTGGATATGGGGCTGCTTGGCAAAGAAATAGGATGTGGAAACCCCCTCACCAAAAGAGTCAGTTCTGAGTTGTGGATGTCCCAGGAACTGAGCATGTTGTGTCCCAGCACCCCAGTGCTTCCTGGGACAGAGGAAAAGGCGTGCAGGGTTTTTAGAGTTCAGAAAGAGAGAAAGGAGAACTCCCCCTTCAACCTCACATGGCAAAAACATTGCAGGGATAAACTCATGTAGGCTTTCATGTGAGCCCCTGACTCAGTGCCTTGTCAGTGCTCTTGGAGCACCCTGAGGCTGGGTTAGCTGGGGAATTCAGGCTGCTCCTTTAGTCTGACCATCACCTTGGAAGTGTCTTTGCCTGGAAAGAGTTCTGATCTTCTTTCTGCTCCCACAGTGGGAGAGGATCCCTGGGACTTTGAACAGCCCACCTGCCCTGCCCTCTGTCTTACAGTGCCTGTCAGCCTCACACAAACCCCACTGGGTGATTTTTACAGCTGCTCTGTGTTCTGTTGCTGAGAAAATTCAGTTTTCCTGTGCCCAGCTGTCAGTGGAGTCCAGAGAAAACAGTTTTTACCTGGTGGGTCCAGCCCCTTCCCAGGTGCTTCCATGTGAGCAGGAACCCCATGAGGTGCTGTTCCCAGGGGCTGGGGGTCTTCAGCAGGGGCTGATGCTGCTCTCAGACATTCAGTGACTTGGAAATCCCCCTTCATCCAGGACTCTTACACTACATGGGATTCCTGGAGTAATCCCAGCTTGTCTTTATGGATTTGAATGGAGGGGAAAACACTTGTGTTCACTACACTCAGAGCATCTCATTTCTGCTGCAGCTCCCTTTACACTGGTGGGGTGCTGTAAAAGGGGATTTGGGAAGGCTAAATTTGCATTTATGTTCATTTAGAGCCCTTTTACACTCCCTGAATGATGTGTCAGGGGGCTGACAGCCTCCTTTGCCCAGCCCAAGGGCAAAGAGGGATGGTGTGAAATCTGCACCCACTGAAAGCAATAGCAGAGCTGTCACTGGCTTCCAGGAGCACCAGATTGGGCCAGAAGCGTGGTCACAGCAGAATGTTCATCACAGTTTATTCTCTTCCCACATCCAGATGCCATTTGCATTGTCAAAACACTGTCACAGATAACTGGAAGGATTCCTAGCAGGAATTTCAGAGCATCCCTTTCCTGCTCTCCCCCCAAGTCCCACGGCTGTCCCCGTGCAGCCTCTCTGGATCTCTCGTGGGGGAGTTGGCAGCGCTTGGGGAGCCCAAGAAAATCCCTGACTGCTTAAAGCAAGGGAGGAGGCAGGGACAAAACTGCACAGAATTCACAGAATGACTGGGTTGGAAGAGACCTCCAAGACCATCGAGTCCAACCCAGCCCCACACCCCAACTCACCCCTGGCACCCAGTGCCACATCCAGGCTTTGTTAAACACACCAGGGATGGGGACTGCACCACCTCCCCGGGCAGCCATTCCAGAGCTTTATCACCTTTCTGTGAAAAGCTTTTGCTGCTCTCCAGCCTGTATTTCCCTTGGTGCAGCTCGAGGCTGTGTGCTCTGGGTGTGTCAGTGCTGCTGCAGACAGAGCCCAGCCCCAGGTGAGCACAGGCACCTTCCAGGAGCTGTGAGAGTGATGGGGGCACCCCTGAGTCTCCTTTTCTGCAGGCTGAGCCCCCCCAGCTCCCTCAGGGCTTCCTCACAGGGTTTGTGTTCCAGTCCTTCATCTCCAGGGCTCTGTCACAGAGCTGCTTCTCTTTCCTTCTTGGGTTGGTGTTTTTAGCTTGAGGTGTGACTTTGCTGTCCTGGGGTGATTCCCTCAGCCAGGTGTCCTGGGAGCTCAGTCCCAGGGGGGACATTTCAGCCTCAAGAATCAAAGATGATCAGAAGAGCACCACAGGCAGCGTTGTGTGATGTTTTCTCTTTTAATCAATGGTGAGGAAAAAGGGAACATGTTGTTGCTCATCTGTGTTAATTTAAGAACTCACACACACCCTGCAGCGGTCGGGATCAGGCTGGGCATCAAACCCATTTCACTCCAAGGGGAAGGAGTTCAGTCAGAAGGAAACAGGAGCTGGGGTTTAGGAGGAAGGGCTGCACTGGCAGGGTGGCTCCGGGCCAGAGCTGTCCCTGGAGCAGGTTCCCTCACCCCGCAGAGCTGCCCTGGCTGGGACTCACACCTGGATGGGGCTGCAGGCAGGACACGGGGACAGGTGACACTCAGCCAGTCCACTGGGCTTTGGGGTGACATCCCTGCACAGCGAGGCAGGAGGATGGATGAACAGAGGGTGAAGGAGTAAATGATGTGTAAATGCACTTTTCTCTCTCTGGGGCAGAACGAGCAGATCTGCTGGGGCTGAGATGCCTCTCAGTGCCCGTCTGCCCTCTCAGAGCTCTGGTGTGACCCCAGGCTGAGGAACAGGCTGGAGCAACCCTGCTGGAGTTAGCAGGATTTGCAATTTGCCTTGTCCTTTCCCAGTGAGAGGGCTGTGGAAAAGGGACATTTCCTCACAGCACCCCAGGCTGGCCCTGACCCACCTTTGCTGGAAACAGGAGAGTTCCTGACCTTGTTTGGCACCACCAGGCAGATCTTGGGCAGATTTTTGTGGGAAGGCAAAAAGAAGAACTCATATTTCCAGTTTGCTGGTTAAGCAAAAAAAAAAATTAAAAAAAAGGAACAGTTTTTGGGTTTGACCAGGCAGGGCACATAGAGAAATGATTTTTGTGTGTAGTAAAGAGCCCTGAGAGTGCAAACACGGCTTCATTTTGTTATTTGCAGCTCAGAGTACTTTCAGAATGACCAGTTTTGTTTTGCTTTAGGAGCCAGTTCCAAGAGGATTTTTTTCCCCTCTTCTTTGTGTGTTTTTTTCTTTTTCTGTGTGAACCACATGCACACACAATAATTAACCAGTGAAGAAGGTCAGAAAGGAAGTGACTGGGGAAGATGTACTTTAAACATAGACATTCATGAGGCTGTGGGCTGTAATTAACTGGAATGTTTGTCTGAGGTTCCCAGGTTACATGTTGAATATTAGATAAGTTATTAAAGAGGCAGTTTTTTATTTGCCCTTTTAATTATCAAAGCTTTAATGGCTCTTCAGCTCTACCAAATTAATATTTTTTTTAACGTTTGGGGAATATTTATTTCTCTTTTCTTGATGGGGTTTGGTGTCACACCAGCATTGCTTTAGGTTAGAAATAGTGCTCAGGGTTATAGTGTAACATGGGCTGCTGGTCATGACCAGTTTGTCATGGACAAACAGCCTCTGGGAATGCAGGAGGAGGAGGAGGCAGGTGTGTCCATGGAGTGATGGAATGGTTGGGGTTGGAAGGGACCTTGAGGCTCACCCTGTGGTCAGGGACACCTTCACCAGAGCAGGAGTTATTTGTTTTAGGGAAACTGGGAACCTCTGGGAGGAAACAGTGAGGAACCAGCCCTAGGAGAAGTCAGCTGAGGTATTTCCTCAATGTGGAAGTACTCATTTGGTTCTCCAGAGGTTCTGCTCCTTCTCTGGAGTGAGTGAAGCACATCTGCTGGAAGGTGATTCCCAGCTGGAGCAGCTCTAGAAAAGCCATTGGGTGGTCAGGGGAGCCCAAAGGGGACTCGTGGCAGGCAGAAAGGGGTGGGAGAGGACTCTTGAACCTGGTCATGCTGCCACAAACCCAAAGGGGGATAGATCACCCCTAAACACATCTGGAGATCAGGCTACACGAGGAGATGGTTTCTGAGTGTCAGAGGCACGATGCTTTCCCTGGGGAAGGGGTGTCCAGAACCTCTGTGAGTGCAGGGACTCAGAAAGGAGCCAGCCTGAGCTGTGAGTTGGACTGCAGGCTTGGAATGAGCAGTGACTCCCGCAGACTCCACTCAGGAATTCTGGGGTTTGCACAGGGCCCATCAGCTTCACATGGGCAGAGTTCTGATGGGTGCTGCTGAAAGCTGCAGAGCTCTGCAGGAGTGCTTCAGACTAGGGAGTAATGCTGGTTCCTTGTGAAACCCATGGGAGCTTCAGCTCTGACTGGCTGTGCTCGTGCTTTGGGGGATTTTCACACTCCAGTGAGGTTATGGATGGGGCAGCAGCACAGCTGAGCAGTGCCACCCTTGGTGGTGCCACATCCCTTCCCCTGCCTCAGGTTCCTGATGGGGAGCCAGCACAGCTGCGCTTCCACAGCTGGGGACAGGTCCCTCCTCTGGCTGGGCTTCCCATCTGTGAACAATGCCTTGAAAATGGGGAAGGGATTTGAGGTTTCTCCTGCTGTGCTGGACTCTGGTTTTCCCTGCCAGGGCTCTGTGTGTGCCTCCTCAGGAGTGACACAAACACAGCAAGCGAGAGCCCTTGGGGACAGGCTTGTCCATGCCCAGCCACAGCTCCATGTGTGCTTTCCATGCCAAGCAGCCATTTCAGTGCATTCCAAATTTCCCTACAACAGCCAGCAGCACACATGGTTTGCTCTCACGTGTGTCTGTGTGTGCACACGTGGTGGGAGCAGGGACATGGCTTTTCCTGCATGTTCCCTGTCCCCAGCAGGACAGAAGCCACCCACCAGAAGTGAAAACATCAGCTCCTGTGGATAAAGGCAAACATGAAGGAAATGACTTCTTGCAGCCAGAATACATAAAACTTGATTTTTCTTTTCTCCTGCAGTCTACTTTGTAAAAAAGACAAATAATGCTTCCTCTGGCTAATCTCATGTCCATCCTCTGGCCTTAGGAAACATCTGCTCCCCATGGCAGCCTCAGTTGTCCCAGCCAGTTCCCTGTGAGAGTTCCCTTCTGTTCCACTGACAGCAGCTGCCTCCATTCCTGCCCAGCAGCAGTCCCAAAGGCAGGAGCCCATCCTGGTGTCCAGGATTAGCTCAGGACAGGTTGAACCATCTCCTTGGCAGGATTTTAGCAGCTCATGTGCTGTTCTGATAAGCAGCACAGTCCCCCTGGTGAGATCAGGAGTCTCTCAGCCACGAGGATGCTCAAAGATCACTGATACAGCAGGAAAAAATTCCCCCCAGTCCTTGCAGGCTGTTCATTGCCTCATGGGCTGGTTAGGGCCTCCTTGGAGCTGGGAGTTTGCTCTGTGATGTGGTGAATGTCCCTCTTGGTGGGTTTGTCACTAATAAACTGGGTGTTGGCTCCTGGGGAGCAGCATTTGTGTGGTGAGGTCCTGCAGGCCAGGGCTGCTCAGCAGCTTTTCAGCTGCACAGCTTGTTTTGTGGGAGGAATCTGGGTTTTGGTTTGCTTTTGGCACAAACCCATTCCCACCCTGCTCAGAGGCTGGGTGTCCCTGCTGAGAGGAGCTGCAGATTCCTGCTGGGATGCAGGATGGAGAGCTGGCCATGGCACGGTGGGGCTGGGCCTGTGGCCCTGTGTTCACACAGCCCCTGGCCGTCAGCATCCCCTCTGCTGAGCTCCTCCTTCCCCCTCCAGGTGGCTTTACCCACCTGTTGTGTGTTCAGCCTTACCAGAGACAATGTGGCTCTTTACCAGAATGGAAACCTTGGGGGGTCACAGCTTTCACCCTCCAGGCGTGGAAGGGCTGCTCTGTGCAGAAAATTCCCCAGTGGTGGAATTTCTGTCTGGCAGACACACAAGGCTCTGTGCCGGTGTTTCCTCTGCTTGTCACCTTTACCTTTCCTACACAGGAAGGGAAACACCTTTTTGTTCTGACCCAGTCATTTGTTTCCTGCTCCTTTGTCTGACTGTGACTCCAGACCCCAAGAATAGGCAGAGGGATGGAAATGCCGAGTGCAGGAGCAGCTGTGTGACCAGGAACTGCTGGAGGGTGAGGAGAGCTCTGGAGAAGAGCTTTCCTTGGAAGAGCCTGCTGGGAACAAGATCATTTGTGCTCGGGGTCACGTGCATCTTATTGCCACAGATGTGCACAGAGGAGAAGATCACAAAAGGGGAAAAGAATTTAATTGCTGTTAAAAATGTGTATCTGCAGCCTTGTAAGGGCTTTGTGATTCTGGGAGTTTGGTGTGTTCCTGGTGGGCTGTGACAGCCTTGGTGCAGTGAGCAGTGTGTGCTTCCATTCCAGCAGTTGTTATTTTTGCCAGTCTCCCCAGCCCACTGGTGAGTGGGGTGTGCATTTGCACCTTGGAGAATCCACGGGCTGTGCTCACCCTGGCTGCCCCAGAGGTTCATTCAGCATTCCCTGCTGGCAGCTGCTGCTTCTCACCCCCAGCCCCACCTGCACTTGCTCTGGGAGAATTCCCCAGCTCCTTGCAGGATGGGGAATTTGCTGTGTTTGTTTGATGGCCCAGGTGGCTCTGCCCCATGCCATGTCCTTGGCAGAGGTGATGTCCCTGTGTCTGCTTCCCTTCCAGCACACAGGGGTGGCTGTGCCCATGCCATGTCCCTGCAGAGGGCACACAGGGGTGGCTGTGCCCATGCCATGTCCCTGGAAAAGGGCATACAGGGTTGGCTGTGCTCCATCCCATGTCCCTGGCACACAGAGGTGGCTGTGCCCCATGTCATGTCCCTGGCACACAGGGATGTGTGCCCATGTCCTGGCAGAGGTAACTGTGTCCCTGTGTCTGGTTCCAGCCCACAGGGTTGGCTGTGCCCCATGCCATGTCCTGGCAGAGGTAACCGTGTCCCTGTGTCTGGTTCCATTCCAGCACACAGGGGTGTGTGCCCATGCCCTGCCATGTCCCTGCAGAGGGCACACAGGGGTGTGTGCCCATGCCCTGCCATGTCCCTGCAGGGGTGACCGTGTCCCTGTGTCGTTGCAGGACCGTGGCAGCCGAGGTCAGGAAGCAGATCTCGGGCCAGTATGGAGGCTCCCCACAGCTCCTCAAGAACCTCAACATCGGAGGCAGTGTCTCTCACCACACCACTGTAAGTCATGCCTGCAGCTCAGGCTGCTCCCCACACTCACTGCACCCCTGGGAGGAACTGCTCTGCTGACAGGCTGTTGATGGGAGAGCCTCTGATAACTCCAAGGACAAAATTCCATGCAAAACCCACTGATTTTGGGGATTTCTGTGCTGCAGATCAGTTGGTGTGGCTGGGAATCTGTGTTTCTGCGGAATCTCTGTAGGACAAGGGGCTTTCTTGACCAGATATTAATTGTTTTATCCCCAAACAGCCTGCATTGGGCATTAAATTCCATTCTCTCTGCATGGAGAGCTCTTTGCAATCTCCTGCACTTCAGGTTGCTGTTTTCCTCTCCTGGTCACCCTGGAGAGCAGGTCCACAGCAGCTCATCTGCTCTTCTGAAGTATTTTAAATATTATTGTGCAAGCTGAGTGTGGCTATTCCTTGTATTTACTTACAAGTTTACAGCCCACTTTGAGGAGCTGCATTGTGACAGTCACCCTTTCTGAAGTCAGACTTTCTTGCATGGCCTACCAGTAACCTTCCAGATTTATTGTGGTAAACATTTCAAGAGTGCAACAAACTTTTTCAAGCTGGAAATGTTTGATTTGGAGTTTCACTTCAGGTCACAGCAGTTCCTTTTGCTGCAGTCAACTTGGAAAATAAATATTAGAGCATCTTGTTTCCTTCACAGAGGGGTGGCTGGGTCAGGCAGGGCTGGAAATGTGCCCTGAGTTTGATGGTCTGTGCAAGTGTTGGGAGTTTACAAGAGTTCTTCTCTCTGGAGCGGGGTCCTGTAGTGTTTCCTCAGCTCTTGGGGTTGTGGGGATGAGTCCATGGGAATCCCCTCTGTGTAACCTGAGTGTAACCTGTTAAATTTTCCTCCTGTGTGGCACAGAGGTGTCCTCAGAGCTGTGTCACCTCGGGAGGGACCTCCAGGCTGAGCTCTGGCTCGGAGCAGTGGCTGCACTGCAGGCACAGAGTTCATCTCTGGGGTCTGGCTGTGCCAGGGCACTGGGATGGAGGAGGAATTCTGGAATTCTGGAATTCTGCAGTTCTGTCCTGTCCCAGGAGCTCTGGGAGAGCAGAGGCTGCTCTGTCAGCCGCCTGAGCAGGTTAATGAGAGGGGTTAATGAGAGAAGGGTTAATGAGAGCTGCTGGCCAGGCTCATGCCTTATCTCAGTGCCTCTGCTGGGCTGTGCAGTGATAATGCAAAGCCCTGACTTGGCAGTTCTGGATGGTCTTTTGCATAATCCAGCATTAGGGCAGGGAGGGTCCCCTGCTATTAGCTGGACTCAGGGTCACTGACTCCACTTCCCTGCAGCCCTGGGCAGCTGAGGAGTGCACTCCCACTGGATATCTGTCCCAGAGCTGCTGGGCCTCCCTTGGCCCACCTTGCTTTCATGTTGGAAGGAGTTGGCTGAATTGCCTTTGTGCTCTCATCAAGTGAGATGTCTTCTGTGAGCCTCTCCAGCTGCTCCTCACCCAGCCATGTTTTTCATCAGTTTTTCCTTGTGTCACCTCCTTTCACTCTGAATTACATTTTTTCTACATTTTCCTCCTGTTCCTGAGCTTTTTTCATTCTGCCACCAACCAAGTATTCATGCTCAAAGCTTCAGTCCTGTTGAGCTTCACATGTAATTTTTGATACAGGATCAGACTTGTTGGTCATGGTATTATCAGTAGCTCTCATTACCCTGTTGCCCTGGTGTTTGCTAGTAAATATATGCAAGGATCTATAAAAATGCTGGAAAAGGTCATGCTGGCTGGAAGCAGGCTCTGAGCTTTTCCTATCAGGCTGCATTGTGTGATGGCTGCTGTGATAAGCTCCCAGTTTGTCACATTAAATTGGGTGCTGAGCAGAGAAGCTCTGCAGAAGCCTGATTAACACGGAGTGATGGTTTGTAGGAGATAGTCTGTAGGAAAAGTCTATTTAGTTAAGTCATGAGTCTGTATCCTGAGGCTGCATAATGCAACAGAGGTTTGCTTGTCTGAATTTTGGGTTAATTTCTCTCCCCGAGGCATCTGTGAGGATCTGCTGTGCCTGCCTGGCCTGGTTTGATAATCAGCATTATGCAGGGGGAAAGCATTGCTGTGTGAAGCTGGAAAAGTTCACTTCTGTGCAGCCACACTGGTTTAAAAGCCTAAAGTAGGGCATGTAGTGTGGGAGTGAGTAGGAAATTCCTGCTGAAATGTTGTGTGGTTGGGTTGCAGGATCTCCACAATGGCAGCTGGCTGGGATGGGGGGCTCCAGCCTGCCAGAATTGCAGAATTATTTGGCTAAAGCTCTCAGGGATGCACAGGGTGGGATGGCTGGGGCTGTCCTGTGCAGGGCCAGGAGCTGGAGTGGATGATCCCAGCTCAGGATATTCCATGATGCTGTGACTCCATGGTTGTGCAGATGTGGTCCCATCCCCACCTTGCTCACTGTGCTGAGAATTCTGCTCCAGGAAAGGTCAGCACTGATGGTTTGTCTGAGAGTCTTACCAGTCCAGTGGAGGTGTTTTGGTGGAGAAATGGAGTTTTTCTGAATGAAACATCATGCTTGCTTGGGCCTTTTGTTTCTTGTCAGCTGGGGCCAGTGCAGGGATGTTCCCCACTCCTCAGGCCTGCCCTGGTTGAACCTGGGATAAATGCAAAACCCTGTCAGCTGAATTTTAGCAAGTCTCTTCCCTTTTGCCTCACAAGCAGCAGACAAAATGCTGCCAGAACTGTTTCTAATTTGGTATCTGGTAGAGCTGGGGAGAAGACACTGCCTCCAAATGAGTTTATTATTGTCAGCCTCCACCCTTCTGCCACTTTAGGAGCAGCTGATTTTAATTGCACATTCCTCAAACCCCAGACACAGGTCCAAGGCCCTGAGAGGCTTTTCCTGAGTAACCCAGTGTGCCAGGCTGGGATCCTGGCAGGATCCTGCAGCTCTGAGCATTTTCTTTTTGCAGCCCACAGCAGAAGGCACTGACAGTTTGTTAGTGGGGAATCAGAGCTGTGAGCTCAGAGAGCTCCATGAAGGAGGGTTTATTTTTCTGAAGTTATTTTTGCCAGTCTCTCCAAGCCCACTGGTGAGTGGGGTGTGCATTTGCAGCTTGCTGGGTGTGCTGTGCCCTGGAGAATCCACGGGCTGTGCTCACCCTGGCTGCCCCCAGAGGTTCATTCAGCATTCCCTGCTGGCAGCTGCTGCCTCTCACCAGCATCCCCAGCTTCCTGCACTTGCTCTGGGAGAATTCCCCAGCTCCTTGCAGGATGGGGAATTTGCTCTGTTTGTTTGATGGCCCAGGCTGTTTACTATGGGCTATTATAATCCCTCATGACTAACCACTTTCTTTTCTTCTCAAGTTTGTTTTTTTCTGTGGAGCAGCTCAGTTAACTCTGTCTGCTGGAAGAAGATAAAGACTTATAAAATCTTGGACTTTTTTTTCACTTCTGAGTGCCAAGGATAATAACTGAAATTTTTTTTGGTTGTTGTCCAAAACTTGATTGTTTTTCTTCCCAAGAAAAAGTTCTCTTAATGTTTAAAAACCTTTTCAGGTCTTTTTTTTTTTTTTTTTTTTCTATTTCTTTACATCTTTAGAGGTATATTTTAATGGTTGGACCTAGTGCAGAGGTCTGGTTGACAAGATGGTGTTCAGTCAAAGTTTGGGCATGGATGATCTTGGAGGACTTTGCCAACCTTAACGATTCTGTGATTTATTTATTTAGGAGAGCAGCTTTTTACTGAACTTGCAAATAAGCAGAGTGAATGTACACTCTGTTTTTTTATAGAAAAATCAGAGTTGTTTTATAGAAAAATCACAGCTTTTCCAAGGGATTGGGTGTGATATTTCTCATGTATGTTACAGCAGAGATGATTGTTGGTATGTACAGGAACACTGATATAAGAGATGCTAATTAGTCTGGGAATAAAGGGGTCTGGATTCTTGGATGTGATGTGATCTGACCAGGGCTGCTCTCAGCACTTCATTTTCTCCTGTAAAATGAAGGTGCTGACATTTACATATCTCTGTAAAGCGCTGCTGCCTTTATGGGCATTATCTGGGCTAATTGAGCCTTTGTCTTGGATTTATTGGATGTCAGACTTTGGCCATGTACCCAAAGATAGCATCTAATTATTCAATAAGAGAATATAGGTTCCTTTGTACATTTCCATTGTTTATTTTAATGTAATTTAGGAGAAGAAGAAAAGGTGATTTGTGCAAATGAATGGGAAGCACAGCAAAGGAAAACACGACAGTGTCCTGTGTGGCACTGAAAGGGCATTTTGGAGTGCTCAGAGCCAAGTAATTTTATCACCAAAAATTGCAGAGGAGAGCGAGCCAAGCTTTTGTGCTGTCTCAGGGCTGATGGAGGCTGGAGGGTGCCTCCCATTATTTGTATTTCCTGCAGGTTTTGCCCTGCCTGGCTGGAGGGTTTATCCTCATCAGGCCGGGGAGGATGGGAGAGGCATCCTCATCCTCTGCCTGCCTCTCCCCTGGGGCTGCTCACAGTCAGCTCTGCTCTGCTGCAGCTGTGGAACTGCTGCCATGCCATGGCTAAGGGCAGCAGTGAGCTGGGGCACAGGGCAGGGGTGTTCACCTGCTCAGGTGAGCCTGCTGCCCACTGGGAATCTTCAATAACCTAAACAGTGTGAGCAGAGATCAATACTCTGAACTAAATAATGTATACCAAATAATTGTTAATAAACAGGCTGGGGGTGATCACCTGGAGAAGAGAAGGATCCAGGGAGAGCTCAGAGCTAATTCCAGGACCTGAAGGGGCTTCAGGAGAGCTGCAGAGGGACTGGGGACAGGGATGGAGGGACAGGACACAGGGAATGGCTCCCACTGCCAGAGGTAGCTGTTAGGGGAATTTCCTTGCTCAGAGGGTGCTGAGCCCTGGCCAGGCTGCCCTGGGGCTGCCCCATCCCTGGCAGTGTCCCAGGCCATGGGACAGCCCTGCCATCCCTCCCTGCAGGGCAGAGAGTGTCCCCTGGGAGCTGAGAGGTGCCTGTGCCAAGCATGTCCCACTCAGGAGAGCACTCTGTGCCTGGCAGGGCCACCAAGGCCACCAGGGCCCAGGGCCCAGGGCCACCAGGGTCTGCCTCTGTGAGCCCTGAGGGTCTGGAGGGCTCCATGTCTCCTGGCCTGGTGTAACATTTCTGCCAAAAGTGGGAAATCTGTGATTTTTCTGCAGTCTCTGATCAAACTGTTTGCCTTTTCCATTTGTCTGTTGCTGTCTCAGTTTCTGCTTTCATTTTTGTCACAATTTATCAGAGGGAGACTCTTCAAGATGAGTCTCAGCACTTGCATTTTCTGTGTCAAAGTCTTTGTGTTCTCCAAATACTCTTGGTGAAATTACACAGCCCTTACTCATCAGGATCTTGTCTTCTTATCCGTCCTTGGAGGCACAACTCGTGTCTTTCTAGGATTGGTAAGAAATTGCTTTAGTATTCCCAGATAACTAATTAATCTCTGATTAATATTAATATTTCTATACCCAAATGGCTTCCTACATTAGCAGCCAGTTATCACAGCAAATAACCTGGCACTATTTGTACATAAAGCATCTCACTGGTACTTGTTACATGTAGGATCTTTCTTTAGCTAGGTATATTTGTGATTATATCACAGAACCCCAGACTGGTCTGGGTTTGGGAAGGACCTTGGAGCTCCTTCCACAGTCCCAGGGTGCTCCAAGCCCTGTCCAGCCTGGCCTCGGACACTTCCAGGGATGGAGAATCCATGTCCTTTCATTGGAGGCTTTTTCTAACTCAAGCACTGTGATAGAATTTGACACACACTGCAGATCTCACTGAGTCCAGATCTTAAACTGAATGTTTTCAGGTTTAAAAGTGGAGGTTTCAGACACAGAGAGTGCTCACAGCCGTTTTTGGGGCAGGTTTGCAGTTTGGAAATGAAGGGATTCCATCGGCTGCTGTCTGTGGTGATGCCATCCCCCAGAGCACCGAATTGGAGATGGGGAGCTGCATTCCAGAGGCAGAGGGGAGGCAATGGCTGCACTTATGGCTGGGGAGGTGTCATCATCCCTGAGAGCCTGGGGAGCTGCAGAGATTGCCTAGGAATCCCCTTGGTTCGTTTGAATATCTCCATCTATTATAAATGCAGCCAAAAAATGAAATGCAGGAGCTCTCTGGGCTCACCAGGCTTCAGGAGCATGGGTTTGCTGAAATGCAGGGATGGCAGCAGACAAATGTATGAGTCTTTGAATTTGGATCCGTTTGGGTTATTTTTGGAGTGCTTAGTTGAAAGAAAATGTCATTTTTGCAAGTAAAACATGTTTTTTCATTACTTGAGTGTTGTCAGTGGTTAATATTACACTGCTCATGTTTCAAAACCTCTTAGAGTGACTTGCCTGTAGTTCACACTTAAAAATAAATCCACTGCCTCTGTTTAGCAAGCTTAATTCTTTCAACTGTTACCTTCTTTAACCTGCCTGCAAATTGTAATTTTTTTATTTTTAGCACATTACGTTCTCAGATTTATTCTGAGTCCCTGCAGTACATCAGATTTGACTCCTGTTCTCTGAGATCCCAGTGTCCCTTTAAGGGTGACAGGATTGGCCATGTGCATTCCTGAGTGCTCGCAAGGGAAGTGCCTGTTTGCCCTGGAGACCCAGAAACAGGCTGGGGCTCAGCTTTGAAATGTTAATCTGCTGCTTCTGTCCCTCCAAGATTCTGCCCAGGGAAGGCAGTGGGTGGGAAGTTGGTATTAATTTAGAATTTGGAGCTTTGGCACAATCTGTTGCAGTTTTAGCACAATTATAAATCCCTTAATATTTAAGGAGGTACCGAAGTTAAGATGGAACTTTGTCCTGGTTTCAAAATTGGCAAGAAATATCACTCTGATTTTGAAGAAGTGCTTTAGCTGCCAAGTAAAAATAGCAGTCAGGATCCTCCCTGTGATGAGGAGCTCTCTGCAAGGTTAATTTTCCAAGGTCCCTTATGGGATCCTCACAGGGAGTTCTACTCCCACACAGGAAGGAGGAACAACCTTGCACACTTTGCCATTGCCATTTTTACAGAGCCCTCAGTTGTGCTGATCCCCACAGGGGCTGGGCTCTGCCCTTGGGAGTGATGCCTCTTGTTTGAGCTAAAAGGGAAATTGGGCTTGGACTGGGCCACAGCAGTTGGGTTCAGATCCTTGTTGTGCCAGATGCATCCTGCCAGGCTGCCATGCCATAACCTCTCAGTGCTCCTGGGGGCTTGGACATCCTGGGAGGGAGGAGGAAATGGGAGGGAATGTTGTTTTCCACAAGCTGGAAAAGTCTGCAGGGTCCTGGCAGGGATTTGAGTGTGCCACTTGCAGTGTGGGTTGGGCAATCCCCTGTGCCCAGCTTGGGGAAGGGATGGGCTGAAGTCCTCCAGGCAGAGCTGGGAATGCCTGTGAACATCAGGGCACTGTGTTTTCAGTCAGTTCCTGTGAGACGGAGACAATAATTGTCCCTTTTTCTGCCCTGGTTGTTACTGAGCTCCTGTGCTGAGCTCTGGGCAGTGCCCAGGAGAGCAGATCTTGAGTTTTGAGCTCCCTGCACAGTGCAGGTCTTGTACAAACCTGACCTCTGCATTGTATTTTTTGTTTCCCTGTGTGAGCTTGCCCTGGGTGTAGCTTTCCCTGCAGTTTATCCCTTTGTTCCCTTTGTTATCCCTTTGGGATGCCTGGCTGCAGTGAGTGAAGGTTTGTGTTACCCTCTGTGGAGTGATGCCACATCCCCTCTCTGAGGCTCCTGCAGATTTGTGCAGGTGCTTTTGGAAGTGATGATGATGATGCAGGTAGGGGCTGAAAAGGAGGAAATAAATAGGAGAGAGACATGTGCACTAAAACTCCACAAAAATACAATGTTTGCTGTCTGGAGAAGGGCAAAGTCGATAGGGAAGGCAGTTTGATTTTCCAGCTTTTAAGGGGATGTAACAGTGAAGAATAACACAACCTTAAAGAAGAAAGCTGGAGTGTCCCCACTGCAGGAGAGCTGTAAACCTGTGAAATAGAGCTTTGTCCTGAAGTGCTGAGAGCCAGAGCTGCAGCAGCACAGGGGCACCTCTGGACACTGCCTGTTAAATGGGCCAGAGCAGCCAAATCAAGGCTGCTGTCTGAATTAGCTGATTGGACATGTGTGTGCTCAGGTTAAGGACATGCAGAATTGGTATTTTTAATGTATCTATCTATTTCCAAGTGAGGGGTTTGATTGGGGTTAGGGTAAGTCTGAGAGAGGGAGCCCTGTTTGATTTGTTGTGTACTTTGAGTTTATCAGTGCAGTGATAAACACAGTGTTTGTGCTGCCAGGGAGCAGGTTATGCCCCTCTTACTCATCCTCAGCTGCCCTTTCTCCCCACATTGTCCTCCTGTGGATTTTAATGGCACAGAACAGTGCTTGCCATGAGTGAGGGGGCAGTGCCTGATCCTGGGATAAAGACTGAGTGAAAACTGGGTTAGGGAATTGTCCAAAATTTCATCTGTAATTACAGCCTGCACAAAATAAAAAAGTATGTTTTTAAAGAGCAGCAATTCTGGGAGCAGCATTCCTCTGCATATTTTTAAGCGTGTATTTGCTGTTAATTTACATTATTCTGTGGTCCTGGTGGGGAAGATGCTCAGGGCTCCTGCAGACTTTGGTTTCTGGAGGGTCTTAATAAACTCAACAGAAATGGAGCCCCTGGCAAGGATTTCCTGCAGTAACATTCCAGTATTCCCCATCAGGTTTATTAGGGGAGATCACACTGGGGCCTTTCAGTCCTGAAAGGGCGCTTAGAAAAATTGAGAGTGACTTTTTACACAGGCAGACAGTGATAGGGAGAATGGTTTCAAAGCAAAAGAGGAGAAATTCAGATTAGATATTAATAAATTCCTCCCTGGGAGGGTGGGCAGGCCCTGGCACAGGGAAGCTGTGGCTGCCCCTGGATCCCTGGCAGTGCCCAAGGCCAGGCTGGACATTGGGGCTGGAGCAGCCTGGGATGGTGGGAGGTGTCAGGGTTGAAACAGGATGAGCTTTGAGCTCCTTTCCTGCAAAACCACTCTGGGATGCTGGGATCAGTTGCTAGCTGGTCTGCATGTTTGCAAATACTTGCCTGGAATTGTCCTTCTGCCTTGGGAAGTGCAGTGAGGAAGAGTGGCTGTGTTTTGTGAAGGAGACACCTCTGTTGCATTCCTGGAGCCGCCAGGAGGAGTGGAGAAGGCTTTCCTGGGAGCAGGATGAGGATTGCACTGAGGGTGGCTGTGTCTGCAGGGCTGGGGGCAGCACAGCGTCATCCTCCTCAGCTGAGATTCCAAACCTTTTCCCGTGCAGCTGGCAGGGCTGGCACTCCTTTGGTGGGTGAGATCAGCTGTGGCCCAGTCAGCTCCTGTTTGTCCTGTGCCACAGGAGCTCAGCTGGGCTGGAGCTGAGATGGCAGAGCAGGTTCTGCTCCCCCAGCAGCAGTCAGGGTGGTTGGGATGATGGGCTTGGGTCACCTGGTCTTTACCTGGGCTTGTGCACGTTCCACCTGATGGGTTTGTGTGGCAATTTCAGTGACTGATGCTTTGCCCAAGTAACAGCCCCTGGTATTTTGTGTGTCCTTGTCCCCATCCAAGCCTTTGGAGCAGTGCTGGAGCATGGAGCAGGACTGGGGAAAGGTTAAACCATCAACAGCAGCAGCCTTGAGAGGAGCTCTTATGGTTCTGTTCGCACATGGGGACATCTTTCAGGTTCATTTTCCTTTTGGTGCATTTATTCATCCTTCTTCCCTCCTCCTGCTCTTTCATCACTTCTTCCCCCACAAATATCTGAAGCCCAAAATAATGTTCTTGCCTTTTGTCTGCCAATAGTGTGACACCAAGTAGTTCCTCTCCATGGCCATGGATTTATGTTTGGCCTCTTTACTCAGGTGCTAGACATATTTCTGGCTGCACAGATGGTGAGTCTAACACAGGCCTCTGGCTTTGACTGTGATGTTTGTTTACATCTTCATGGTACAATAGTAACCCAAAGAGACAAAGTGGAAAATTGGGGAGTGCAAATTCTGAAATGTGTGAAGGGCTTGGAGGCCCCAGGGTGCACAGAGAGCCCCTGAGCACTGCCTGCCTTTCTGGGTTGGGTGAATTTTCACTGGCATGGCCCCTTCCTTCATCTCCTGTCCAGCACATCCCAGTGCTCCTGTTGGACAGGGGCAATTTGAGATGGCAAATGCAGGGATGGATGGGGGGACCTGGTGTGTTTTGGGCTGTGACAGCCTCACACCCTCAGTCCTGCATGTCCCTGTGAGCTCTGCATTCATACTGAGGCTTTTCCTCATCTTTTCTGTAGCTCTGTTTATCAGGATGAATGGAGTGGAAAGGCTGGAAGGGATGAGGGGTAGGTCTCTGTGTGCTAGAGAATCACAGGTAAATGAGTTTGTGCAGATTAAAACACAGCACTTGCACGAGCAGCTCACTTCTGGAAGATCCCAGGTCAGAAAGAGGAATAAAAGTAAGTGTTAAAATGTTAGGGTTAAATATAGGGGGCAGCTAAGCAGCTTTAAGTCAGGCCATGAGGCTTCCTTACCCCTCTGGGAGGAGCAGCATGGATGGAGCTCTGCATTGGCCAGGGGAGGGTGTGAGGGGATGCTTTTCCTCTGCACACCCCCTGCTTCTGGAGCTTTTGCCCACTATTTTTTACTAATTTTGTTACTTTTAGCTTCGTTTGCAAGGAGTCTCCAGTGCTGGGTGGTTCCCTCTTTGGTTCTGAGGTTTGTCAGTGGAAGGGGAGATTTGGCACAGAGCAGCACTTGGGAACAAACTGAAAGTCATGAGTTGGATCCTCCCGTGGGGCACCACTAATGTTGATTTTTTGGGGGGGATTTTTCTTTGCTTTCTTTTTTTCTTTTTTTTTTTTTTTTAATTTTTTTGGTTTTTTGATTGTTTTGTTTTGTTGTTGGGATTAAATTGTGAGATTATATTTTTTCCTTGAATTCTGATGTTTATTAGTTTTCATTTCTATTACAGTCTCACAAAGTGTGGGTTCTATAGTAGTTTTCTTTAACAAGGTAAAAATGGAGATGTATATTCTTTCTATAAGGTTTTTTATGGATAAACTGCTTAATTAAGAAATTGTGCTTAAATTGTTTTTATTTTTAATTATAATTATCTACTCATGACTGGCAATGCGGATTTTTTTATTTAATTACACAGTACTACTTAAACTCATGAAGAAGAAGGTAAAAGAAGAAGGACTAGCTTTTGCTCTAAAACTCTTATTTTTTATATATTATTATATTCTAAAATTTAAACTCCAAAGTTTTCTCCTATGTGATATTACACACTTTTGTTTAAACTATACACTTATAATTTTAGTTCTGTTATTTAATTTTGGAAATTTTTCTACAGTGTTAGGTTAAATGTAGTGTTCTTTTGGGGATTAGTGTTTGTTAGTACAGAAAGTTTAAAATTTTTAGTAGCCAGGGTTCCAGCATCACCCCTCAGTGACATTTGTCAGGGATGTAGTGCCAAGGGGAGCTGCTCTGCTGTGTGTGAGGAGCAGGGTGAGGTGGTGACATCTCAGCTGTGTGTGGCAGGAGCAGTGACAAATTCTGCTTGTGACAAGTGCTGCAGTGATGAAAACAGTGAAAGTGGCTGGTTTGCGTTTTCAAAATTCTCCAAAATCTCCAAATTTCATGTGCTTTGAGTCCATTTCAGGAGTTCAGGATGAGGAGGGGGGAAAGGTTATGGGGTTCAAGAGATGATCTTCATCTCCTTGTGCAAGGTGTCCCTGCCCATGCAGAGCTGGTCTTTAGGGCCCTTCCAACCCTTCACTGATTATTTCCATATTTCCTTACACAGAAATCAGTTTGTTTGTTTTACCCAAATTGCAGAATCAAATACCACATTTCCAGCCATCACGTATTTTTTTGGTGAACCAGATTCTTATCTGGCAAAAAGTCAGTTTGCCTTGTAGGAAAATTGCAGTGTTCATTGAGGTTGGTTGTGGTAGGGAGATTCTTTCAGTATTAGCTGAGTCTTTTCCCTTGAATAAAAAGCTGATTAATTTCAGAACTTGTTTGCAATAGTTTGAAAACTGGAATTTGGGATTTATATAGCAATATGTCTGATAAGCACATTTAAAACTGAAGTGCCAAATGTTCTTTGTGAAGTCATCTCCAACACAAGCTACAGGATTGTTCCTTGTCCCACAGAAATCATCTGGATGGCAGGAAAGGGGAAGTTAGTAGAGAAAACTGCTGAATTTGGATGTGCTTTTGTGACTCTTGTTAGAATACTCAGCCTCACTGGCATGTGCCAGGGAATTCTAGGAAATCTCTCAGTTGCTGTAGAGACAGCTTCCTCAAAACTTGTTCTTAGTGTTTCATTTTCTTAATGTCTATGTTTATGTATAGCCTCATAGCATAATGATCTCATATCAGAATATTTATATGTATTTATGTAATGGGGTATGTAAAAATACAAGTTATGCAATGGGAGTATGTATCTAGTTTATGCAAAGTTTCTTCTAATGTATCTAAAAAAAGCTCAGGGTGGTGAGATCAGCACTGCCAGTGAAATCCTCTGTTTTCCTGCACGTTTTCAGCGATTCCTTGTGCTTTAGGTAAAGGCTCTGTGCCCAATAAAGATGATTTTTAAGCATCCATTTTATTGAGGGCAGTGTCCCTTCCTGGCATGGGCAGAGTCATTGTGGCACTAAAGGCTCTAATACCAGGGGGTTAAACTTGTACCTGTGGTGGGTGAACATTGTGTTTTGTGTTCCCCAGAGAGGTGGTTTAATTCAAAATAATGTTAGTCCTCAGAGCTGTGTGGCTGCCTGAGCTCCTGGTAAATCAGGCCTTGCTCTGGCTTCTGCCTGGGGGAGGAAGGGTTCCTGCATCTTGGATCAGGATCAAGGTTCCCTTTGTGATCAGAGCCTGGTAAAAACAAATCCAGCCTCAGATAGGCGGCAAATAAAGTACTAAGTTTCCTTTTGTTGTATTTCTTGAAAATAGATGTAACCTTCTGGCTCTAGTCGTATTTTTTAAGGGGTGATGTTAGGCACCGGAGAAGCATGCAGAGGAGCAGCAGATAAGACAGGAGAAGCAGCTCTGTGGTGTGTTAGCTGAGGTTAACACCAGGGATTAATCACCTGCTGTTGCCTCAAACCCCCAGCAAGGCAGAAGAACCGGTTTATAACGAGAGCAGAAAATGTGTGTGTGATTCTCCCGTGTGCGCTCCCCTCGCTGTGAGCCCCGTGGCGCTGCGTGTGTCCCCAGGTGCCTCTCACAGAAGCCGTGGATCCCGTGGATGTGGAGGAGTACCTGCACAGCCACCCGCTGGCCGTGGAGTCGGGGCCGCTGCGGGACCTGCTGGAGTTCCCCCGCGACGACATCGAGGTGGTGTCCGCGCCCCGCGAGTGCCGCACGCTCGTGTCCGCCGTGCCCGAGGAGAGGTGGGACCCCAGCCTACCTAGGGGTGCTCCAGGCAGTGGGAGAGGGGTTCGGGAGATCCTCATCAGCCCTGTGACCTCTGCTGTCGGTTCTTTCACAGCGAGATGGACCCTCACGTGAGGGACTGTGTCAGGAGTTACACGGAGGACTGGGCCATCGTCAACAGAAAGTGAGTGAGAAACCCTGTGGTGTTCGTCACCCTAAGTTCGTCTTTTAATTTTGGCCAAGTGCTATAAGGAGGCTCAAAAATACTGTCCTGGCTGCTGATTCCATGTGCTGTGGCTTTTTGTTGCCCGGTCCAGCTGAACTGATGCTTTGTGTTTGGAAAATCGGATCTTTCCAATTTTCATCAAAACCCTTTGGGGCAGTTTGGAAAATCTAGACCATTTCAGTCCACACTTGCTCCTTTACCATGGCAGAACAATTAGAAAGTGTGGACAAGTAAAATTACTTTCAGCATTTGTTTGTTCCTTTGTTCCATCTTTTAGAGACAGGTTGCATTAATTCTGCAGTGATTTATGAGGAGTCACCACTATAGACAATGTGCCCTCTGCAGCTTCCATTGCTTCCCAGAGAGACTCGGGGAAAGTACATCATTCAGACAAATAATTGTTAATATTTGTACCATCACAACATTTACCTAATGAGTTAGCAGCTCAGAGGATGGGCATGCATTGGTTATTCCATGCAAATGAGCAGGAAGGGTTCTGAGAGGCTCAGTTGGAGCAGGGGCTCTCTGGATGTTTGGAAGTCTGATGAGTTCAAGAGCTGCTGTCAGGGAGTGAGTGATCCATGTGATGAGCATCACCTACAGATGCCTTGGCTGCAGCTCCAGCTCTGCCCTTGTGGCAGTTGCTGCAATTCACTGGTTTGATGTTGTCCTGAGAGTCACTACAGGGATGCTCAGCATGTGCTTGGCACTGCTAATGTGACCTAATAAAAAAGTGTTTTGTAATCTCATACCAAAACCAAAACCCACCCAGAAGGAAACCCAAGAGGGAGAGAGATGCTTTATTAGCTCCCACCCAGCTTTGGCAGCAGAGTCTTGGATAGACCTGGGCAGTGTGGCCCACCCAGCCACCCATCCCTGGCTTCTCAGTGACTTCCATGGGTACCTGGAATTCCTGGCTGTGATTCCTGCTCTGATGAGCTTTATTTGGTGGGGTTTTGTCCTCTGAGAGTCAAAGCACATTCTGCTTGGATAAAATCATGGCAGTGCACTGGGTAGGAGTGGAAGAGTTGCTGCTGGAGCAGGGGAAGAACCCAAAAGCTCAGCTGGGAAGGACTGAATTGTTTTTCAAGTAAGGATGCCAACAATTTCCTCTTAATCCATCCCATTGGATGGTCCCAAGTCCTCTGGCAGGCTCCAGGGGCACAAACCCCAGCCTCTTGGAAGAACTGCTGAACTGACTTGTGACATTCCATCCTTTTCTTCCCCACCCCAGGGGAAATAATCTTTATGTCCATCTCTGCCTCCAGTTTTTTTGTAACCAAAATGTTTTTGAAGCAGGGAAATCCACCCATTCAATAAATCCTTTAATGATATTGGAAAATGATGTTGAAAAAAACCCACTAGCATATTCTGAATTCAAGCTTATGGCATAATTTCTGTGTGCTAGAGTGAGGAATCAGGTGTGAATTAGAGATAATTTGCACTTGTTGGTGGAGCTGTGATGGAAATGCAGACATCCAGCTGAGGATTATACAGATCCTGTTGTCCAGCTCTCAGGAAATACAGCCTAGCAAGGAAAATGCATTCCTCCTTTGTTCTCTTCCCTTCCTTTATTTGCTGCTAGCATTTCCATGGTTTTCCCATGTCTGGAGCATCCCTCTGTGGTAACTTTAGTGCCAGGGCATGGTAAGAACAATTCATTCTTGCTGTGATCCCAGGAACTGACTTGGAGTGACTGTTGCAGGGAGGCCATGCCTCTACCCATGTGTGTGTGTGTAAATACAGACCTGGTGCCATTTGGCACCCAAAAATTTGTTAATCAAAGAGATCTGCTCCTGTCAGCCCAGCAGGCAGCATGTTCACTTGCAGGAGCTCTCACACTCTGGAAGGCTCTGAGGGCCCCACTTTCCTCACAGAGTTGCTGTGTGAAGACACTTGGTTTAGTCAGGGTTGGAAAGTTGCTCTCCAGAGGTGCTCAGGATTTTCCTGAGTTGCTGTTTTGGTTTTCCAGTTAATCATTTTATTACTCCAGGCCAGTTCCTGCTCCAGCAGAACCACTGGCCTTCAGCCCTCGTGTTCCCGGCCTGTTTTTAGCTTGGCATCACAATGGCACATTTTACAGCAGCTTTAATTGGCCCTTGATAATCCTCCTTTTGACATCACCCAGAGTGGCTTTATAGATGAACAGAGTCACATTGTAGTGCTGGAATAGTGGCTGTTGGATGGTGCCCCAGCTCCAGTGGAGCTGACTGGAAATTGTGTTTGCAGAGAGCAGCTCCTGCCTCGGGAGCACCCACGCTGACAATGCTGGGTTTGTTCTGGGGTGCTGCTCCTGGGGTTGGGCTCAAAAGGGTTGCTGAGAACGTGGTTGAAATCCTCTGTTTGCAGGTACCACAAGCTGGGAACTGGGTTCAACCCCAACACCTTGGACAAACAGAAGGAGAGGCAAAAAGGGCTCCCCAAACAAGTCTTCGAGTCTGATGAAGCTCCTGATGGCAACAGCTACCAGGATGAACAAGTAATGTGCCTTTAAAAAAACCCTGCTGCATAAAACCTAATTTATGGTGCTGCTTTAAAAGTGCAGTCCTTTTCCCATTAGAAGTTGGTTTAATTTGTTGGCTCTCAGGACGACCTGAAGCGCCGCTCAATGTCGATTGACGACACGCCCCGGGGCAGCTGGGCCTGCAGCATCTTCGACCTCAAGAACTCCCAGCCCGATGCCCTGCTCCCCAACCTGCTGGACAGAACCCCCAACGAGGAGATCGACCACCACAACGAGGACCAGAGGAAGTCTGGCAGGCATAAGGAGCTTTTTGCACTACACCCAGCACCCGATGAGGTATTTTTGTGTGAAAGCTGCCAGTCTGCCAGATTTTTAAAGGATTTAAGATCACCTGTGTTTAACATGCAGAACTGCAGCTATTTTGTGTTTTCCAGCATGTTGTCTTGCCCATAGATATTACTTTCTGAAGATTGGGTTTCCCTTCTGGTTATGCAATCCCCAGGAATGTAGGAACATTAAAGGGATTTAATTTAGCATATTTATAGCTGCTGATGAATGCACCGTGCTGGGAAGCCTTGGATTAACTTGGTGCTGTGTCTTAAAAGGAAAAAGTGATAGATGTGTTTGCCTCCTGGTTCTGCTGGTGGTTTGTACAGGGCTTGTGTCTCTAATTCCAGGAGGAGCCCATAGAGAGACTCAGTGTCCCTGAAGTACCCAAAGAACACTTTGGCCAAAGACTCCTGGTGAAGTGTTTGTCCCTGAAGTAAGTACCACTCCAACAGACACAAATTCAGAATTTAAATCTGCTGCTGTATCCACGTGCATCTGAAATAACTCCACTGTCTTCTTTATTGCCCTGGAAGGGTCATTGCATTGTTTGGTCCTGGGCTTCCAGGTTCATTTTGTAAAGCTTGAGTAACACAGTTGTACCTTCGAGACTTCCTGCAGGTTGATGGGACAGGAAATCTCCTCCTCCCTTGGCTTGTCTCCCTGCTGCTTTCCTGCTCTACCTGTTCCCTGTCACTGGCACATGACACGAGGCTTCACCACGCTCCCCCAGGGCTCTCAAGTTGGCCACTCACTGCTGTTCCCCTCCCTAACCAGGAAATGTCAGATTAAATATAAAGATTAAAAATGCTCGAGCCTTAAACACATAAAGACAGCCAAAGATTTGCCAAAGTTTAGGCTCAACAACCTTGACTGTGTCCCTTTAAGAGTGAAGACTTTATATACTTAGTAAGCATTAACTGGAGGAATAGAAACCTGTTAAACAAGTTTAATGAAGTGGAGCTCCTGAATATAGGGTTACCTGCAGCTGGTTCATTGCCTATAACTCTTCTCTAATAACACAAGGTAAAATTTTACTGTTATTCCCTTGGAGAAATAAAGTACAAAACTGATTTTCCACACTGCTGTATTCATCTTCTGTGTCCTCAGTTAGGTCAACCCTTCTTATTAGAGAGCTCCAGTTGCTGCTCATAACTGAGATATATGTGTGGGACATTTCTCCTGCTCGTAGAGTACTCCAGGACCTAATATAGCCATAGAGATGAACTGATTTTGCAGCCTTTTATGAACTGGAACAACATAATATGCAGTAGCAGTGCAGCTTTCCCTCCAAAGCAGGGTGTCTTTAGCATAAATAAGTTAGATGCTGGAAATTAATGTTTTCTGCTCTTTAAGCATCTCTTGCTGACTGCAAATTTATAGCAAATCTGCCCAGCTCCATGTTTGCTTGTGTACCTGGCGATCTGTGAGCCTGTGCTTGGGATGTAATCCAGGATTGTGCCATCTCAGTGGCACAGAACAAGGACATTTTCCCCAGGGAGGAAGCTCAGATGACCTAAGCAGGGTTATTTCCAGGTTAATCTCAGCTTTGTGGCAAAACTGGAGAAAACACCTGTTTGGTGGTGTTGTCCCTGCTGGCAGGAGGAGTTCCAGGCTGAAGCTGAGAGCTCCCTGCAAGGGCTGGGACATGGGTTTTGTGGGGAGGCTGTTTAGACAAAAATGGCATTTCAGCCCCTGCTCACTGCGGGGCACGGACAGGTTTTGAATGTTTTTAAATTCCTGTAACTCCCGAGGTGTTCTGACAACAGGTTCAGCTCTGTTTGGTGGGTCAGTGTTCCTGCTGGGAGTGTTGGAATTTGCATAAACACTGGATAACAGCCACTGTGAAGAGCTGGCACCTTTCTAAGGGGGGTTTTGGTAGCAGGAGCTGCCCTGGAGTTGGCTCAGTGCCCATCACCCAGGGAGGATCTGGGGACAGGGTTGGTCATTCCTTCTGACAAAATGCAAGTCAAACTGATTCTGTGTTTCCTTCTTTCAAGATTTGAAATAGAAATTGAGCCCATTTTTGCAAGTTTGGCTTTGTATGATGTCAAAGAAAAGAAGAAGGTAGGTTTTTAATTACTTGAGTGTGACATTTCCACTGAAATTTCAACACAAATAATGGAGGAATTAATTGTGATGGCAGAGCTTTAAGAGGACAGTGACATAGAGGTTGGAAGAATTATGAAGGCATTTCATGAACCATCTTGTGTGTTCTCCTTGGTAAAGCAGTTGAGGTATAAAAATTTCCTAAAAATACTATCTAATATGTGATTTAATACATTCCTAAAAATCTTATCTAATATGTGAGTGCTTGAAATAAGAATATATATAGATATAAAAGAATATATATATATATGTGTGTATATATATATATATATATATATATATATAAGAATATATATGTGTATAAATACATACATACATATCTTTACATATGTGTTTCTCTATATATTTATTTTATATATATGTATATATAAAATAAATATATGTATGTATATACATATATTTACTATGTAAATAATTTATAATATATAAATATATCATATTCAAAATTAAATGAATATATAAATAAATTAGTAATAAACTAATACATATAAATATATTTATATTATATAAAGATATTACATATTTTATATAAAATATGTATGTATTTATATGTGTGTATATACATACATATTTTATATATATATACATACACATACATTTTTCTATATATACATATACATACATATATCTATATGTACACACACACACACACTTATGTATGTATGTATGTATGTATGTATGTATGTATGTATGTATGTAGTCCAATTTTGGCTTTCAAAAGTCTCTTCCCCAGAGAGAACTTAGGTAACTGAAACCTTTTATTTGGATTAGGTTTTTATGACTTTCTTAATCTCTTTTTGGTGATTCAGCATGGCATGGGTCCAAGCAACACTTCAATAATGCACAGAAAGTCAGGCATGCTAAAATTGCTAAAATCAAAACAAAACCGAGGAGTCTTTTCAAGATCTAAGTTATAGGAAATGGAAAATACATTTGTTCACCTATTTATGTTCTGTATTTAATATTTAAAGACTCTCTTAGTTTTCCTTGTTCAAGATATTAGCAGTAGTGGAGAGAAAAATGTTAAAAATATGCATTTTGACATTTATCTCTTTAAAACTTGAATTTAATGCATTGAGATTTAAGTTATGTAGATGAGAGTATGTGGAATATTATGTGAACTTTGTTTAATATTTAAATCACATTTCATAAGCCAATTTTATCATCTCATTACTCCTTTTTTGGCTCTAACATAGTAAGTTCTTTAGTGACCTCTGGTGTTGGTAACCTGCTCACATCTTTTTTGGCTCTGAAGCTTTGCAGGCAAGGATTTGCTGTTTCAGGGTAGAAGGCTCAGTGTCTGTCTTTCAAGGGGTTTTATTTTTTCTTTTTTTCCTTCTATTTTGATATTTTGATGGCTAACAATGCTATGGTAATTCCTAATCCTGTGTGGAGCTGCACACCTTAGAGGAGATGGAGGAAATTTTATAATTTTATTTGTGCTGTTTCCTCCATTTCCTCTCTTACTGTCCTACCTTGATTTTTAATCAGAAAGGCTTTTATTTTAATTAATACATGGTTTGACACGAGAAGTTTTTAACATGTATTTTAAAACAATTTAAAATTGTTCATGAAGAGTTTACAAAAAAAATATGTAACTAATGCTTGAAACTACACATTTTTTTTATATTTTCGTACATGGTTTGACACAAGGAGTTTTTAATATGTATTTAAAAGCAATTTAAAATTGTTCATGAAGAATTTACAAAAAAATAAAGATATAACTTATGCTTGAAATGACCCAATTTCTGCCTTAGATTTCAGAGAATTTCTACTTTGATTTAAACTCTGAGCAAATGAAGGGAATGCTTCGGCCTCATGTCCCCCCTGCTGCTATTTCCACCCTGGCCAGATCTGCCATCTTTTCTATCACCTACCCATCCCAAGATGTCTTTCTAGTAATAAAGGTAAGAAATGCCAGGGAAAATTGAAATTATGAAATTATTGTGGTCTCTTGTTTTTTATTTAAAGTAAAATAGAAATTCTGTTCTCAAAAGTGTAAACAGTGCTGCTTTATTTCAAATATTCTCACTTCAGTTCCTTTGTAACAACAGTTCAGTGCACTGAAGCTGGAGAGAGCACAAAGGTTTGCTTGATGATATAAATCAGTTTTCTGGGGCTTGACCTTGGTTTTCATATCAAACAATGTGCTGACTCCTTAAAATGACAGATAAGTCAGTGATTTAAAAATATCTATTGGTCTGAATCTCATTTCAAAAAGGATACACGCCCCTCAGCCAGATTTTCAGATGTGTTTAAGGGCAGAAATTGCCAAGAGAGTGAGATCCATAACTGAAATAAAATGCAACATTGGTCCCTCCTGGGATAAAGTACAGAAAGATAAAAGTTATTTTCTGTTCTCTCCTTTGGTTCAATGAGTGCACAAATGTTGCTCCTTCAGGTGGGTGTTTGAGTCAAGATTTTTGGCTGGACCCTGGGTAAAAATCACCCTGTGGTCAAATGGGGAGTTGAAAGCAGATTTTCAGATCACAGGCAGTGTGAAGGTTCTGCAGGAAATGCTTCTTACACAAGGACTCACCAGGCTCCAGCTCTTGTGGAAGAATTTTTCCTTCCTTGTGCTTGTTGAGTTTATTAATCCTTGCTGGATCCACGTCCTTATAATGGTTCATTTTCCCTTCTCAGCTGGAAAAAGTGTTACAGCAGGGAGATATTGGGGAGTGTGCAGAGCCTTACATGATTTTTAAAGAATCTGATGCAGCAAAGGTAAGAATTTTTTTGGTGTTTGGATAAAAAATTTAAAGTAATTTTCTTTTACCTTGGATGCTTGATCCTGTTCCTGTCTTTAAAAGGATCCATTTTTAATTAGGAATTTAATCCCATTCTAAAGGCCAAAAAAGAGCCAAAGACCTTTGAGTCTTGATGCCTTATTGGGGTGGGGTAGTTAAAGGTCAGCAGATTTTGTGGCTGTCAGGGGAGATTTGTGGCTCCCATCAAACTCAGTCATCTGTGATTCCCTGTCCCAAAGGATCAGCTGGGTCAGGGGAAGGCAGCCTTGGATGGGAATCTGCAGTAAAAAATTCAACTTTTCCACTGCTTCTGCAGTTTAACCCCATCCCTTCTGCCTGGTTCTAAAAGCACCTCCAGAATGGTTCCCAGTTTGGTGTGCAGGTGGGTTGGGCCAGGTGGGGATCAAAGAGTGATGATGAGGGCTGGGTGAAGGGCAGAGCAGAGGCTCCAGCCCTTCTTGTGATCCCAGCCTCTCCATTTCCCAAAAGCTTGGATCATTTGTTCATTTTAATCAACCTCTTAATAAATTATTTCCACCCTAAAGCTCTAAAAATTGCTCTTTTATATGCAGAGCTGTGGAAAAATCCTCTTTTATTCCCTTTTTTTCCTTGACAAAATGAGTATGATAGTACTTATTTAAGGAGTGTTTTGAGTTTCCCACACAACTCCAGATGATCTGAGCACCTCCTGCATAAAATCACATTAGGAAAGGCCCTTTCAGACTTCACAGGGGAAAATTCAGGTTTTCTTGAAGGATCACTGGGATTTCCCAGGCTGTTCAGGAGGGTTAGGAGCATAAAAGACTGTTCTGAGTGTCCTCTGGTGGCCTCTTTTGGGAAGCAGAAGTTGCATTTTCCCAACACTTGGTGCTTCTCCTCTGGAAGGTGCTACAGAAACACAAACCATTGGGAGTTAGAAAGGACACCATCATCCCTCACTGATTTACTGAATGAACCTCTGTTCTTGTTCCTCTCCTTTTAACCTCTTGGAGTGAATATTTTCTTCACAGAACAAGGAGAAGTTGGAAAAGCTGAAGGGCCAGGCAGAGCAGTTTTGCCAAAGACTGGGGAAGTACCGGATGCCTTTTGCCTGGACAGCCATTCACCTCATGAACATTGTCAGCAGTGCTGGCAGCTTGGAAAGAGATTCCACAGAAGTTGAAGTTGGCACAGGAGGTACAGGACTAGGAGGGAATGTGCAGGAGGGAACCAATGTGGGCAAATCCAGAGGTTTTGATTCATATCCTGTAGCTGCTGTTGCTCCTTTTATTGCTTTCCTCCCCTACTCTGATGGTCTGGGGTCATGGTTGAACTAAACCAGAAAAGTCCATGATAACAAATGGATTTATCTTTCAAGGATTTTACTAGCAAACCATCTGTTATATTATTTAAAACCAGGCCTGTGAGACTGAGGGAGCATTACAGGCTGATGAACATTTTCCAAAGGAGTGGATTAATCTTTGCGAGCCACATAGCTCATCCGAAACTGCTCTGCAGCATCCCCAAAACTGCCAACTTCATCATCTTTCAGAGCAAGGGAAATACATAAATCTCAGCATGATAAGGACTTTTATAACAGCAGGAAGGCACTGGGGTGAGGTGGCTGGGAGGGGAGCAGGATCAGCTGTGCTCCACAGCCTCCAGATTGCCTGAGCAGAACCCCCTCTTGTGTCACCTCATGGCATCATTCCCTCTCCTGCTCTGAAGGAAGGAGTTCTCCTTCCCCAGGAATCCTGCTGGGAAGCAAAGTAGGCTCTTGGACTGTAGTTTTCCTGCTTTATTTTTGATTTCTCCTCACTGTTGTGTTTGGCAGAACGCAAAGGGTCGTGGTCGGAGCGGCGCAATTCCAGCATCGTCGGGCGGCGCTCCCTGGAGAGGACCACGAGTGGGGACGAGGCTTGCAACCTGAGCAGCTTCAGGCCAGCCACCCTGACAGTGACCAACTTCTTCAAACAGGTCTGGCAGGGCAGTGTCCCACCTAGGAGTTATTTCTGGGACAGGGGGATTGGATGGTGTGAGGTCACTGGTGATTAATTTGTGATTAATTCGATTTCTGCTCCCCAGTCGCTGGGAGACTTTGAGCAGCATTGAGTTCGTTATCTTATTTACCAATTATCATGGAATAACAGACTGGTTTGGGTTGGAAGGGAGATTAAAACCCATCCAGTGACACCTTCCACTGTCCCAGGGTGCTCCAGCCTGGCCTTGGGCACTGCCAGGGATCCAGGGACAGCCACAGCTGCTCTGGGCACCTGTGCCAGGGCCTGCCCACACTCCCATGGAACAATTTCTCCTTAATATCTGATCTAAACCTCCTCTTTACATAATTCTATATAATATATATTAATTCTTAGAATGAATCCAATTCCTAAGTTATACATTACATAATATTATATAATATATTAATTCTGGTAGTAGTGACTCCAATTCCTCAGAGTGATTTAAGATTAACATCAGTTCCCTGAACACATCCAGGGATCCTTGAGGAGAACAAAGCATTCTGCTTCTGATGCTGCTTTGCTGGGTGGCAGCTCCCCTTAGTGAGAGCTTGGGATTTTCCTGAACAGTGGAAAACATGAATAAAGGGAATAAAGTTTTTAGTTAAGCTTAGCAAAAAGTAATGAGCTGAAAATTTTCTAAGATTTGCTTAATGTCACACCTAGTTAAGGAAAAACTGATCACTAAGTTAGTAGTGATTTACAAAAGGATGTATTTATTTACTTTGTTGAGGTTATTTTTACTTTGAAACAGATCATTTTATTTAATTTGTCCTTTAAAAACTCCCAAAAATTAATTTAAGATTTTAAACTTCAGATTCTTTATTATCTTCCTTTTCTCCTGTTCAGTATAATTAATTGAACACTACCCAGTGTTTTCCTCCTTCCATTAGCTTCTTTGTATTCCTTTATGTTGTGGTTTCTTAGCTTTAAATTCAGGTATCTTCTGCTTGTGCGTGGCAGAGTCCCATTTTCTGTAATATTTCCAAAATTAGCAAAACTGTGAGCTATTAGAAGGGGCATGAGGAAGACTGACAACAGACTCCTTGCACTTCCTACTTTTCCTGAAAAACAAGGCTGTTGTGGGCTCATCCCAAAGGAAGGGCAGAGGAGAAGGAATGAGCATCACCACCTGAGTGACAGATACTTTTTCAAGCTATTACACTTGCTAAAAAATGGGTATTTTTGGGAAATCTCTTAGCAGCCATTTCCAGTTTGGAAAAAGATAATATTGATGGGGAGAGAAAAGGCTTTCAATTAAAAGTTCCTGCAGCTGTCAGGGTGATGAATAAGGGATGGAGGAAGGGGAAAGGAGGGAGAAATGAAGTGTAATTTAACACGTTAATGGTAACACCTTGTTCTGGGAGGGCACAGGTGGGTGCCAGAGGGAAGAGCCTGTTGGGTGGGAGGCTTTGCTCACTCTGGCAGCCCTGGAGGGTGTTTGGGTGACCAAATCTTACCCCTGAGCAGGAGGGGGATCGCCTGAGCGACGAGGACCTGTACAAGTTCCTGGCTGACATGAGACGCCCCTCGTCGGTGCTGCGCAGGCTCAGGCCCATCACAGGTACCCAGCTGCCACTGCCTCTGCTTTTAGTGAGGGAATGGGGCCACCGTGGGGCTAAGAACCATTTACTGCCCAGATAAACATCAGCCTCACAGCTGTGAGACTTTAAAGGAGCAAGCTGTTTGCCATAGCTCAAAGTAGTCACAAGTTCTTTGTTACAAGGCAATAAATAACTTTCTAACCCAATGGACAGTTGCCACAGGGTGTATTTTGCTTTTCTAACCTATCCCCTTTACTTACTTCTACTGCACTGAAGTACTTACCTCTACTTTTACCCCACGGCTACTATCTGTACACACAAGTACTTCTATTACAATTTCTAAACTCTCAACTTGCTTTGTACGACCACACCCCTGCATTATAAACCCTTCACCATCTTATCATTACAGTTTCTTACTTAAGGCATATTCTTACTTACAACTATAGAAACATAAGTCCATGAATTTTCCATTTAATGTCTATGTGTTGTATCTTCACATCAATCCAAGCTTCTCCCAAGGCTGCAAGGACACAGTCTCAAGCTGTGTCCAGGGAAATACAGGCTGGATAGCAGGAAAAAGCTTTTTCCAGCAAGGTGATAAAGCTCTGGAATGGCTGCCCGGGGAGGTGGTGCAGTCCCCATCCCTGGTGTGTTTAACAAAGCCTGGATGTGGCACTGGGTGCCAGGGGTGAGTTGGGGTGTGGGGCTGGGCTGGACTCAATGATCTCTCAGGTCTCTTCCAACCCAGTCATTCTGTGATTCTGTGTAAATCAAACCCTTCAGTGTCTGAGGAAGTTTCTGGTTTCCAGTTCCCACAGAGCCAGCCCTCCTGGGCTCAGAAGTTGAGGTGTTTGGTTAGTTGCTCCTCCAGGCAATCCTGGAAATCCTTGAGAGCAGTCCCTGGGCAGCAGGAGCACGGAAGGTGGGATGGGGCAGGTTGGTCACTGGCACACTCAGGGTGCTGTCTGTGAGGGGGGATGCAAACCCCAAACCGCCAAACACAGGAACCTCTGTTTCCCACTCTGTATCCCAAAGGAGATCTCTCTCCTGGGTAACAGGAACAGGCTCCACCTCTGTTTGAGAAGGGGGAATAGGAACCCTGGCACACCTCAGTGGAGCTGGTCCCTGACCTGTGCTATCCTGACAATATTTACTTAACCTGCTCTTAAAGCTCTCCACGGACAGCAATCCTGCCTCTTCCTTGGATCATCTCCCCAGCTCTCAGTTTGCCTTGCAGTCAGGTTAGGTTTTAACAAAACTTTGCAAAATTATCATGCTGCAAATTAATGTGACTGGGGCATGTGGCCACAACCTTCCAAGCACTTGAGTGTTGTGATCAGTTCACCCAATTCACCTCTGGTTTGTACCCTGACCAATCTCAGGGTTTTTCAACCTTTCCTTTGATGGAGTTTTGTGTGTAACAATAGCTGGGCCTCCCAGGAGCTTTATCTGGACTGCATTTCCCCAGTTTTCTTATGAAAAAAAATCTGTGCCTTGTTAGAGTGCATATTTTCTGTTGGTTCTTATTATCTGGTCCCCAGTTGCCTTAGGTATCAGTTTGATCCACTGACACTTGTTAACAAATCCACTTCAGCTGTACTTTATCATTTGTTGGTTTATTAAATTCATATATAGGATGTCAATGAATGAATATATAGGATATTAACCTGAAGAAAGAAAGCACAATTATGCTTTTAAAAATTAGTTTCTATTTATGAATGAATAAAACCCCTTTCTTCTTGCAGCTCAGTTGAAGATAGACATCTCTCCAGCTCCAGAGAACCCCCACTACTGCCTAACCCCAGAGCTGCTGCAGGTCAAGCTTTACCCAGACAGCAGAGTCAGACCTACACGAGAAATCCTGGAGTTCCCTGCCAGGGATGTCTACGTCCCAAACACCACATACAGGTCAGAGTTTTGAAATCCATTTCACTTTCCAGGGCCTGACACTGGCAAGTGTAGAAATTCCTCCCTTATCAGCAGGCTTGTTGCAAAATCTGGTGGATGGGTAGAGGAGCTGTGCCAGAGGCATGGGAAGGGTTCAGGCTGACACAGGGAAAAGGCTCAGCTGGGGAGGGACAAACTTGGCTGTGAATAAGAACACAGGTTTGCATCAAACTTGGCTGTGAATAAGAACACAGGTTTCTCTATTTGGTTAAATTCTTTCTAGTTTTATGTAGTCTTTTTTTTTTCTTTGTTAAAGTCACCATTCTCCTACTGGTTTTATTAATTTATGTCACTTTCAGTGACTTCTTTTTTCCTTAAAATGAGGGATAGAAATAGAGAAAATATATAATCCTTTTGTTAATATTCCATTTTGGTTGCCAAGCAATTTCTTTGTTTACAATACTTGACAAAAAATCCTCTGAAGCCCTGAAAAATAGGAAATTTCTCTAAATATTTTGGGAAACAATAATCTTTCTATAACAAAATCCAGGCTGGAGCCAGATTTCTTTTCATTATGTACCATTATTAATTTAAAGCTTTTTCACAGTATCTTTGAGGACATTACATGGCTGGGTGGAATTGTCTTCATCAGCTGAGTGATTTCACCAACTTAGCAAATCCTTTATTTAAATTTAGATACAAACCAGGTTTTTACAAATCAAAGCTTATAAGAGGGGTTTAGTTGAGTTCCATATTCTGTATTTTGAAAAATCTCAGCCATTTATTTATTAGTCTATTTATTTATTGGATAGGAAATTTAACATTACAGTAAACCAGTACAAATAAGCAACAGTACATGATCTCATCCCTGTTACAAACCCATGAGAAGGAAAAGGATTTTTATTGTAGAATTTCTGTAATTAACACATTCTGTTCATGAGGTTTCACTCTGATAAATGACAACCAAAACCATTTCCTGTGCTGAGATAGAAAACCCCACACTGTTGGGGAAGATAAACAAGTCAATATGACTCAGGGGAGCTGCAGGACTGGGGCTTTGTCAGTCAGCACTTGCAGGGCCAGCCCAAGGCTGGCACTCTGTGTTCTGCAGCTGAAGTTCAAGCTGTGAGTGTCCCCAAGAGCTGGAGCAGCCCTGTGCCTACTGGGTTTGTGGGCTGGCACCCTTGACCCCATTGGAGCAGCTGTTCCCTAAGTGAAATGTGTTTTGGTGTGTGCTCACTTGGTTGTTTATTTAATTCCTTAGCTGGTTGGACTGAAAGGTCACAGGGCTTGGCTGTGATTCATTTCAGGTGAGGAGAGCAGATCTCTTCCTCCTTTCAGTGAGTTTGGCTCCTCACTTGCAGTGGGCAGCCCCAGCTGTGCAGTTCCCTGTGGGATCTGTGGGATCCAGAGGAGCAGGGCTGCTCTGACCCCCTGTGTGTGACACACCAGCTCCAGAGAGCATGGATTGGCCTCAGCTACACTCCTGGAAATACCCAGAGCCCTAAAATGAGGAATTACCCATCTTTCATTTGCTCCTGAAACATTCCACAACAAAAACATGAACCAAACATTCAATTAGTTACTTCAAGAAACAAAATTTCTTTTTTTTTTCTTTTCCTAAATGTTTTCAGTAGGGTTTTGCCAGCCCTTTAATCCCAGAAAACACTTTTTGTTTTCCCTACTACACAACCCAGAAAGGAATGCACAGCCTGAAAACCCATTCCCCCAAACAATATTATCCAATGTGTGACAGGTTGGCTCCTGGGCATTAGAATTTCACTGTGAGGAAGGAAAAGCTCCACACAAAGTTGCAGCACGTTGACATTGGGGCTTGAGGGAATGACAAAACTCACCAGACATTTTGTAAGACCATCTCAGATGCCTCAGGTTTATGCTTTAGAGGAATTCCATGCAGGGCATGGATTGGCACTTGGCATCTGTTGGTAAACACAGCATCAAGTCCTTTGGTGTGGTGAAGTTCATTGTGTTTGTTCTGAGTTCAAATGCAGCAGGTTGAGCACTCAGTCAAAGCTTTTTAAGTCTGTTGGGTGGATCATTATTTTGGTTGACTTGAGCAGGTAGTATCTTCCTTTCTTAGGCTTCCAGTAGAGACCTTTTCCTCTGTCCAGCCTCCCCCTGGACCGTGGTGTGACGTAGTTCCCGTTCAGGTTGGTTTCCTCACACTCACTGTGCCACCAGCCTCCTGAGGAGAAACATGGGCATGTCAGTCTGGGCAGAGTAAACAGCTCCTCTTTGCAGCATAAATCTGCTTTAGACCCTAAATTCCAGCCCAATTGGCATCTACCCAGGATTCCCAAATCACTGAATTGTTTGGGTTGGGAAAGTCCTCCAGAGTCACTGAGTGCAGCCATTCCCCAGCACTGCCAAGGCCACCACTGAGCCATGTCACCAAATGCCACACCAGCCTGGATTCTAAATCCCTCCAGGGATGGGGACTCCGCCACCAAAGGCTGGACAACCCTTTCCATGAAGAAATTTTCCCAAATACCCAATCTAAAGATCCTCTGGTGTAACATGAGGCCGTTCCCTCTACTCCTGTCCGTGTTCCCTGGAGCACAGCCTGGATCCCCCCGGCTGTGCCCTCCTGTCAGGAGCTGTGCAGGGCCACGAGGGCCCCTGAGCCTCCTTTGCTCCAGGCTGGGCCCCTGCCCAGCTCCCTCAGGGATTCTGCAGCCCCTGCCCAGCTCCTCAGGGATTCTGCAGCCCCTGCCCAGCTCCCTCAGGGATTCTGCAGCCCCTGCCCAGCTCCTCAGGGATTCTGCAGCCCCTGCCCAGCTCCTCAGGGATTCTGCAGCCCCTGCCCAGCTCCCTCAGCTGCTCCAGACCCTTCCCAGCCCCATTCCCTTCCCTGGCCATGTTCCAGCCCCTCAATGTCCTTGTCCTGAGGGGCCCTTCCCTGGACACAAAATGCTCCTCTTGGCATTCTTTGAGGCATCCACAATTTTCAAGAATGCCTGGGATGATGTATAAAGTGTTTGTTGCATGAAGCAGGTGGCTGGAGGACAATTTTGTCTCCTGTGGTTCAATCATTTAATTGCTTCTTCAGTTGTTTGCTTTCTGCTATAAACTGGCAAACATAAAAGCTTTGTAAATCAGAGATTTACAAAGGGTTTAAGGGTTCTTAATTAAGAACCCTTTAACCAAATTATCTCCAAAGAGAAATGGCCTCAGCCTTGCATCTCTTGCTCTTTTGGGAGTGATTATATTATATGGATATGACAAGCAGCTAAAATCTGCCTTTGAATGGAAACTCACTCATTATAACTTTAGAGTTGTAGCCTAAATGGAGCTAGAAGTCAGTTTGTCTTTAAGTTTTTTGCAAAAAGGGATTAAACATCCCAACCTGGGCCTGTCACACCAGACCAGGCATCAGAGGAGGGCCAGCCCTTTGCTTCAGAGTTTGGAATCTCATCCTGGGGTTATTTCATCCTGGGCTGTCTGTTCTGTTTCTGGTGTTGGTTGTTTGCACAGGAGGGCAGGATGAGATGGGATATTGGGAAGAAATTAGATTGGGAAGAAGTTCTTCCCTGTGAGGGTGGTGAGGGGCTGGCAGAGGTTGTTTGGATAGGCTGTGGGTTCCCCATCCCTGGAAGTGTCCAAGGCCAGGCTGCATGGGGCTTGGAGTGCCCTAGGATAGTGGAAGGCATCAGGGTTTCACAGAATTCACAGAATGACTGGGTTGGAAGAGACCTGAGAGATCATGGAGTCCAACCCAGCCCCAACACCCCAACTCAACCCTGGCACCCAGTGCCACATCCAGGCTTTGTTAAATACCCCCAGGGATGGGGACTGCACCACCTCCCCGGGCAGCCATTCCAGAGCTTTATCACCTTTCTGGAAAAAGCTTTTCCTGCTCTCCAGCCTGTATTTCCCTTGGTGCAGCTCGAGGCTGTGTGCTCTGGCTGTGTCAGTGCTGCTGCAGACAGAGCCCAGCCCCAGGTGAGCACGGGCACCTTCCAGGAGCTGTGAGAGTGATGGGGGCACCCCTGAGTCTCCTTTTCTGCAGGCTGAGCCCCCCAGGATGAGCTTTAGCCCCCCTTCCCAGCGGAGCAGAACGGCTCCCATGCCCGGGGCTGTACCTGGGTGGCTCTGGGGGCAGCTGGGGCCCCCGGCCGTGTCCCCGATGGAGAAGCGGAGCCGGGCGTGCTCGGGCAGCGCGTTGGGAATGCTGCCCGACGTCCTGGCCAGCTGCAGGGTGAAGTTGGTGCTGGGGCCCCCCAGGCTGAAGCTGTACTCGATGTGCCTCCTGTTCCCCCTCCAGTCCTGCAGCTCGATCCGCAGCAGGTAATTCCCCTGCTGGGTGATGGAGTAGATCTTCTTCAGGCCCAGCCAGAATTCCTCTGCAAAGTTGGAGGGAAGAGATGGTTTTAGGTAGTGTGTGTGAAGATACAGTATTTAAAAGGCTTTATTAATTGCTTTAATTAAATCAGTGATTTGAGTCTTGGGGACCGTTGATCTTTGCAGAGGTCTGCTGCTACATTCTTTTTGTTTACCTCTGCTTAATTGCACACTGATGATCAATAAAAGCAGGAGTTCTAAATGAACTGGAGCTTCCCCCTTTTAAGTTTCCCACCTCGTGTGGAACTCTGAGAGGGAGCTGGAGACATTTAAGAGGTGTGTAATTGGAATGTGTGACAAATGAAACCAGTGACATACATAAAACCTAATGGCAATTGTTGCATTTTGGGAGGAAAGAGCTGCAGAACCAAACTGGGTTCCTGTACAAAGGGAATTTTTCTTTTGCTGGAATTTCTGATCATTAGTTTAATTGGTTCCATATATTTTATTCATTAAGTAGTTTCTAATGAGCACAGGTAATTGCCACATGTACAAAGTGGGGCTGAATGTGAGTGCCATGCACACAGCTAGCATTTAAAGCCATAGACCACAAGATGCTTGAAGAAAATACTCCCTAATTTCTAGGTTAGGAGCTGTAACCTGGTTTATTTTATCTCCTCAGAAGAGCACTGAATAGGACATGGCTGAGAGCAGTGAAATTCTCTGTAAAATCCAACACTGAAAACATTTTGGTGCAGTATTTGGGAATTAGGAGACCAATCAAGGAGCCACTAAAGCATCCAGCGGGATCAGATAAACTTTACAGCTGGGAACTTCTATCCCAGAGCTGAGGGGAAGGTTGAGATCCAGCAGCTCTTTATTATAAAAGAAATGGAAATAAGTCAATATTGCTGCTCACTTGGGTGAGGTTTAGATCTGTGCTATGCTTAAAAAGTCAGACTGTTTCCCAAACAAGAGATCACTCATCTCATGTGAGAAAAACACGGAGAAGATTCTGGATGAGGAGGCTGTTGGGCAGCACTTGGTGCTACAAATTCCTTGGAGTTGATGATTAACAGGGGAACGTGGGTGTTTCCTCACCCTATCCAGCCATGGAGGGGATTGGCCACTCTGGAGAAGCCTGAGGTGTTTGCTCAGGGGAGCACACACAGCCTTGGGCTCTCCTGAGGCTGCAAAAATTGATGTGGTTTTCAGGGTAACAGGATTGCAGGAAGGCTCAGAGAAAGTAGTGACAGCAGCTTCATGAGGGTCTGCCTTTGTGTGTATTTGAAATGCTTTGGGAGATGCTTTTATAAGTAGTAAAATCTTGGTGAAATAGTGTTTAAAGCATTCTGTCCTTGATTCAGTTTCTAAACACACATTTGAAGGGGATGTCTTTGAGAATTTCACAAGCTATGTGTTCTAGTAAGCACTTCCTGCTATTTCCAATAAATCAGTCAGCTATTATTTGCAGGTTTAGTCTGCTTTCCTTTCCGTAAGAATATCCAGCTTCTCAAATCAATTGGTACACACAAAAAAAGGAATATTTACCATTGAGGTCACCAAAACCATTTGTGTAGGCATCCCAAGTTTGGTTGAAGTCCAGCGATCCGTCCACTCTCTTCTGGATTACAGTCCAGGATGTGCCTGTGAAAAGGAAATTAAGTCACAGCTGGGCCTTGGCCTCATTCCCTGTCCCTGAGTGTGCTCTGGGGTGCTCCCATTTTGAGGCAGAATGAGTTAATTGAGGTCTTGATGAAGGGAATTCAAATGAGCCCAACTGGAGAGAGCCCAGGGCCCCTCAGGTGTCCTTGGCCACACCCGGGGTGCCTCCTCTCACAGAATTATTCTGTCAGGCTGCCTCAACTGGGTTTCACTTGTTTATGAGGGCTGAGAGACAGAGAAACTGATAAAGAAGAGATAAGAGCCCCAGACACTGGCTCAGAGGGTCAGACTGCTGATAGTGGCTGGCTGCTGGCAGGGCAGGGCTGAGTGCTGGGGCTGTGTCCAGCTGCAGCTCCAGGAGGGGCTTCCCTGAGCCAGGTCATGACACCCTCAGTGCAGCTGCTGCAGCAAATGGCAGCAGAGCAGCTTTGTGCAGAGGGCAGCCCTGGGAGCTGTGTGTGCTCACCCAAACACGTGGGGTGCCCCCACGCGCTCCCCAGCTCTCTGAGGGCATGGAAGGGAGAGGGGGGCAGGCACAGAGCGGCTCTGGGGGTGCAGAGCAACCAGGGAATGAGGGAACTGGCCAAGCTGTGCGTGGCAAAAGGAACAAATTTGCGTTCCTTAGGAAGGTGACGTGGCAGTTGTGTTCCTGGCTGCTGGGCCACCCAAACATGGCACAGGAATCCCATCCCAGGACTCACTTCTCTGGGTTCAGTTTGGCTCAGCTCAGTCTAAAGCACAGCCTGTTAATGAACAAAATGCTACTTTTGTAAAAGCAAATTGTTTGCTGTTTGCTTTTCTTTGGGAAATGCATTCATGGTTGTCCTGTAATGGGTTTTATAATGATCATTTTCATTGCCTACAGCTAAAGGGGCTTGGAATTTGGATATCCTTAATTTATGTCACATGATTGAATGTCATTTCCTCAGTATAAACAAGAGGGGAGTAAAGAATGGGAGCAGTAATAAGAGATTGCAGGATACAGGAAACCTAACTTAGAGCAGACAGGCCACGAAGAGAAATCAAGAAGATTCATGAATCATAAGTTTTTGTGTACTTTGGGAGGAGACAAAGTTGTTTGGCTTAGAGGAAGATACTTGTGTGAAAATTAGACTGTTGCTGGCACAGCTCTTACCAAATTTTGTTTCACAGTAGACATTGAAAGCTTCTGAGCCATTGGGCTGAATAGTGTAGACCCCACTGGTCTGCACCCCAGTGTGGTAGAGGGCAGTGCAGTCAGCAGCAGAACCTGGGGAGCAAACAACCTGTTAGAAATCCTGCTTGGGATGTGCTGAGCTGAGAGATAAAGGAAAAAATGGGAATGATCATACTGGTAATTCTGTTTTACAATAAACATCATGGAATGGACAGACTGCTTTGGGCATAGTAGTGCAGCTGCCAAGGTGTGCATAGGTTGTGGTTTTTAAGTTAGGCAGGGCTTCAGTTTGGAGGATTTTGGAAAGTTTCTAAGGCCTAAGACTAGACTCTGGCAAATGGGCTTTCCTACCCCTTGTAAAGCTCCTAGTAAATACCATGCTCACTGCTACACTTCATCAGTGCCTTTCAACTTCAAAGAAAGGACTCCTAAATCTTGTAATTAGCCAATGTGGAGTAAATGAGTTCTCTGCTCAGGCTCCACAAGAGAGACATGGGTAAAAGCATGGTCACAGCATGTTTACAAGAGGGGAATGGATCCTGTTACTGCATTCTTGGACATTGTTCCTGTGTGTCACCCCAGAGACAAGCACAGCTGGAGTGGGCCTAAATAGATAATGACATTTTTTCCAAAGAAGGAAGTCTAATTCCTTCCCACAGCCCAGTGCATAACATAAAAATCTTCTCCTTTTAGTCTTTGGCTCCTACAAAGCAACCCAGGGCTGTCCCAGGGGTGGTGGGAATCAGCACATGCTACAGTCAGTCTCAGATGGGGTCTCACCATCAGCTCTGTGTGTCCCAGCCGTGGGCCTGTGCACAGCAGAGGGGATGGGCTCTGCCTCCTGCTGCTCCTCCAGGAAGGAATTCTCCAGCAGCTCCAGGAGCTCGATGTGGTTTAGCTGGAAGAGCCACAATGACACTGTTAACTTCCCAAGGCTCTGGAATGATGAAGTGCATGGATCAAGACAATGTCATGCAGAGAATAATTTTTCTTGTGAGTGTGACCCAATTGGAACACCTGATTTACCACATAAAAATAACTGCAGCTCCATGGTGGTGGATTTTAGGTGTGGGATTGCCAGCTGTGGCAGGGTAGGATTCATGGAGGGAGGAAATGACCCCTTCTCTTGTGGTGCGCCTTAATGGGCAAACAGATTTAACTTATTTATAATAATTAATGGGCAAACAGATTAGCTTATTTCCTCAGGTGACATCACTTAGACAAATAATGCCAACAGCTGAGGAGGACAGAACCCACAGTTCCTCAGGCTGAAATGCATTTTTCTCTCAGAATAAATGAAACCTGATCATGCTGGTTGTACTGTATTACAGTGATGCATGTTGGACTTCCACTCTGGGAGTGGATTTTGGAAATTAAGAAAGAGGTAGAGAGCAATGAGACTTCCAGACCAATGGAGGAGCAATAATGTGATAGATAATAAGAGGAAAAAAACCCCAAATGAGCAGTCAGAAATGCAGCAGCCTGGTTTTGAGGACAAGGTCTCACAGCTGTTGTTGGCCACAGCTCCTCCCCAGAACAGGTACCTCAGGATGGTGCCACCTTCCTCTGCACCCCAAACTCAAGAAGGGGTGCCTGACCCCAGGGTGGGACCTCAGCTCCCTCAGTGTCAGAGAGATGGAAGGAGAAGCAGGCTGGCTCCTGTACCTTGTCCTCCAGCTCCATGATCTGGTTGTGCTGCCTGTCCAGCTGCTCGTGCTGGTCCTCCACGATCCTCAGGAGCTGCTTGATGTCATTGTCCTGCTGCTCCACAAAAGCCTGAGGGCAGGGAGGGGAGGATGGAAGAGGGTTAGGAGCAGCAGAAGACCTTCAGCAATGGTGCTGCCTCTGTAACTCTCATCCTTGGGCCAGTTTTGAGAGGCACAAACCACTGAATATTCCCTTCCCTTTCCAGAGAATCCTAGAATGTCCCTAGCTGGAAGGGACCCACAAGGATCATCAAAGTCCAGCTCCAGAGGTTTGCATGCTTTGCCTCTAAAATGACAAAATGCTTTGCTTCTGGAGCGAACACCCATTTTATGGAGAGAAACTATTGGCAGCTTTGTAGACTCCTTTTTTAAATTGCTCTTTTCCTTCCCATTTCACATCCAGAACAATTATGTTCTGTGGAATCAGCCCTTGATTCAAACTAGATTAAAAAAGGGAAAAAAACCCAGCATTAAGGGTATCAGCTTGGGATTTGAGAGATCAGGATTCATCTTTCTGCTTTGACACAAACATCCAGTATGTTCCCATACAAATTGCTTGGCCTTTTTATTCTCCTGCAAAATACAGTTAATATTTCCTTTTCTCTAAAAACCTTATACCCACCTAACTGCTTGCATGATTAACATAATTAATTTTATTATTACCTGTAGGGTTCTTTGGTTCTGGAGGTCCTACAGGTGCTATAAAGGTCCCTCTCTTAAATGTTTAAGCTGCCTGTTTCTGCACTGGGCAGGCAGTTCCCACTGCATTGATTTGGGATGAGCTGGTGATGACAAACCCATGGGCTTGGGAGTCTCATAATTTTCCAGATTGCAAAACTTTTTTATCATTATGATGACAAAATTCCTTAAAATCAATTTGCAAATCAATACTGAAAATAATACAGAGCTTTATATTTTCACATTTTTTCACTGATTTCTCTGGGGAATTTTACTGCAAAATTAACGCTGTGTCAGAGTAAAGCAGTGATTTTTTTAAAGTTATTACAGTGATTTCTTCCTCAAAAAATCAGACAAGTACTGCAGTGAGGAGCAAGGGGAAGCACGAGCTTCTATTGCACAATTTCTGGTGATGGCATTGCAGTGTATTTTGGCTCAGTGTGTCAGGGCCTTTCACAAGTCACTTACTTTGAGTGAAGAAATTTCTTTTGTCTCTTGCACCGAAGGCTGGAAAATGGCCAGTTTGGTGACCTTGTCCTCCAGTCCCCACACTTGCTCCTGCAGCTGGATTTTGTTTTGGATGAGGTCTTCAATCTTGAGGTTCATCTCCTGTGAGAGGTTCTTTATCTCCTCGTTGTTGATTTGCAGCCTGGCCGTGGTTTGCCGGAGCTGTTCCTCTTCCTCCTTGATTTCGCTGGTTTGCAGGGAGAGCTCGTAAAAGGACCTGTCAAAGATGTAGAGCTTCTGAAAGATGTCATTGATCTGCCCCTTGGTCTTGTGGACAAAGTCTTTGAGGCCATGGCCCAGCTGGAGGAGCCCGTTGGCCAAGATTCGGACGTCGTCCAGCATCGCAAATCGCGATTTCGTTTCGGGAGATGCGGCAGAACCCACGGAGAAAAAATCCTTGTCAGCTGCAGCTGGGAGAGCCAGCGGGGCCAGGAGCAGTAAAACTGCAATGATCTTCATCATTCCTGCTCCTGGCTCTCTTTGCTCAGGATGCAGAGGCTTTTCCCAGTGACAGCTCGTGCTCTGTGGCTGCTCTGGGTTGCAGAGCTTGATCTATTTATACTCCTTTTCATTTTAGGAGAGGCAGAGCATGGGTTGATCATTAAGCTGTGTGTGTTTGAACGAGTGTAACCCCTCCTGAATGTAGGTTGGCACCTGGGAAGATAAAATTGAGAGACGGGCACGTTGCTGATTAAACTGGTTCTGAACTTTTCCATCTGCCAGGCCTTCTGGTGTAAAATGTTATTGATGATGCGGTGTTTTTCACACAACTCTTTCTAATAGGTTAATTTTGGGTCATAATCTGGGTAAGGGCTTAAATTGCTCCTTGTTTGTGTTCTTTGGTTCCCTTTATTGCTTCAGGAGTGTGAAAGGATTTTTCTGTGTTTGAGAGCAGTGGATGTTCAGGTTGTGAAGCTCCTTGATGAGCTGTGGAAGAGCAAAATATTCCCAGATGATTCACACAACTTGATTTTCATCTCAGGCCGCTTTCTGATGTAACTCATTGTGCTGCAGTGGATTTACTTGTCATCGAGCCCAGATTAAGTGAGAAAGAGGGAATTAGGTCCAGAGATTGCCTGGATGTGATTCTGCTGTGTTAAGGTTTGTGCAGTAATTTACACCATATAAAACTTATTTTTTAAGAGCTGCTTTGCAGAGGTGGGTGAGATAAATAATACCTCGCTTGCATTTCTCACCTTAGCATTCTTTTTGCTGTTTAAGATTCACACTGCATAAAGAAAGGCTGCAAGTGCTCTGAAATAAATGCCCAGTTCTGCACTGGGTCTCTACATGAAAACAAGGAGTTTTTTGGGTAGTATTTCAGTGTGAGTCAAAGGTATTTCTCTTTCTGGACTCATTCATAGCAATCCAAGAAATCAAAATCAAATATTGCACAATGTGCTTTGGAGAGTTTTCAGGTTTTTGCCAAATTCTTGTATGTTTAGAAATTCTTCCCCTGGGATTTTTATTGTGTTGTTGATGTACATATGCACGTATGATATGAAGCATCTGTAGAAAAAAGTGTTTAACAACTGAAATTTTTACCTCATGTGTTGGATTTTTTGTGTGGTTAGGAGTTGGTAATATCCAGGTGACCTTCCCATTCACAATGAAATACTGTGAAGATATTTTAGATCTCAGATTAATTGCTGGGGAATATTTTGTGCCGGTATGATTGGGATCAGAGTTACTGGAGTACCTGGAGTATGGAAAAAGAGCAGAAGCAGGGAGATGATCAGGCCCAGCTTTGATAGGTATTCCTTCAAAAAAACCAATTCTGAATTGTTTTTCTGGCATCTGACACAGGGATTTTGAGCTGTAAGCCTTGAAGAACTGATTGTAAAATAAAAAAAAAAAACCAAAAAAAACCCCAAACCAATGTATAGACATTCTTCAATCCACTTCACAGTCCTTAAGTGACTCTGGTTTTGTGTGGTTTCACGTGAACCATTTTCTTTTTTAACTATTTCATGTAAGAAATCTTTCTGGTTTATTTTGAATTCTTCCTAACCCCATCACCCCCCAAAAATCTTTCTTCTTGGTTTAGTCTTTCTAAAAATATAGGGAGTTACTGAAGAAATAGCAATGACCAAACAACTGGGGATCAGACATTGTACCAGGTTTCTGCAGCTTGTGTCCCTGTGCTGGTCAGGCATGACACTGCCTGGGAAAGGTTTGTTTTCCAAAGGGAAGAGGCAGCCAAAGGCCCTGATGTCAAATATTAATGAAGCACTAATTAGGTGCCAAGCACATTTCCATATTAATGCCAAGGCCATGAAGTCAGACAGTGCTAAACTCACTGCAGAGCCCCCCTAGATGTCACAACAGTCCCAGAGTCCAGAAGAAAAGTGGGACACAGGAAAGCAGAGAGGAGAAAAGCTTCTGGCATGACTAAACCATCAAATTCAAGAGCTTTGGAAACCCTGAGAGGGAATCCTGCCTCTGAGAGTTGTCAGGAAAAGATGTATATAACAAACATGATCCTGAAGATCTTTCATGCACCTGGGTGACCCTGATTATATGGGCTTTAAATGATTTTTATAGTAGGAATAAAGCAAAGAAAAAGGTCTCTGGGTTTTACTGAAAAGGGAAATTTTCATAATAAGAAAATTCATTCATAGAAAGTTTCATTGTAAGAGTTAGGAGCAGCTCTTAATGTTTTAATGCCTTTGTGAAGGATTTTGGAAAATGGCTGCAATGATATTACATAAATATTTAGAGGAGTGCCTGGTGCCATTATGTCCATGGCTTGGGAAGCCTTTGCACTTGAGCAATTTATTTTATGGAAGTAGAAGTACTTTTGAGATCTGTTTGAAATAATAGGATAAGCTTTGCATATATTAGGCGTGGCATTTTAGTATAAGCTCCAAACACAAGTCCTTGGGTTTACAGCTCCTGCCTGAAACTTTTATTGATGGAAATCAAGACATTTATAATGTTCTGTCACTTTTTCAGCCTCAGTCCCTTTCCATGGCTGTGTGTAGTTGGGAAGATCTGAGGTTTTTAGTGATGTGGGGTAGAAGAGAGGCTGGGAGAGCTGGGGATGGAGAAGAGAAGGCTCTGGGGGGATCTTAGAGCTCCTTCCAGGGCCTAAAGGGGCTCAAGGACAGCTGGAAAGGGACTTGGGACAGTGGCCTGGAGTGACAGGACAAGAGGTGATGGTTTTAACCTGAAAAAGAGTAGGTTTAGATGAGATTAGATATTGGGAGTAAATGAATTTCTGTGTGGGTGGTGAGGCCCTGGCCCAGTTTGCCCAGAGCAGCTGTGGCTGCCCCATCCCAGGAAGTGTCCAAGGCCAGTGGGACAGGGTTTGGAGCAGTTTGGGACAGTGGAACGTGTTCCTGCACATGGCAGGGGGTGGAATGAGGTGATCTTTACGTCACTTCCAGCCCAAACCAGGCTTCCAACCCAAGTTGACCAGTGGTAAGGTCAAGCAGGATTTTTTTCCATTTGGGGCCACGTTCTGATTTGCTAGCTGATCTTTTTTTCCCTTTATTCCATGTAAGTTTTCCACAAAGGGAAGATGGCTGTAATAGGAAACCCTCTGGAGGGAGGCTGCCTGAACAGGGGGAACATCCCCTATCCCCTGTTCCAGTGGGATCTGTGCATCTTAAATCCCATAAGCACCAAGAGCTTCTTCCCAGTGAAATGCCCTTAATGAGGGCTTGAAAAGCAGTGGAGAGGGGAACAACCTGTCCCTTTCCTCAGCATAAATCAATCCTTTGCCTAAGCCTGCCTTTAATATAGGGACCCTGTAGCCTGGCTTCACAAATACCTTAAATCTTTCTCTTAAGCACTAATAATACTTAATAAAAGTTTTATGAGCAAGGTACATTTTAGAGTAAATTTTCATATCCATTTTCATTTTAAAAGAACATCAAGCAGCAAATGTATTCATGGCAGAACAAAGTAATTTAGGAGAGTCACAAAAATGGCCCTGGCCCCCTCTGAAATAGTAGGAGAGCGTTGATTTGGCAAAGTGACCAGTGGGGATGGGATTCCAAAACTTAATTCACCATGAAGGACTTGAGAGGGAAGAAATTCCCACTTGCCTGCTAAGATTATTCCTCTGCCTGCAGGGGTGAAGCAGAGCCTGGTTCATGAGGCTGCCCCAAATGTCCCTGAAGCTGGACAGCTCTTAGGGGATTCCTTAGGATCAGCATTAGCTGGGGCTGTTAGGGGAGCAGATTTGAGGAATTGCCATCAGAACCAAGGCCTTGGGTGGGGTTCATTGGCCAAAATCTTATCAGTAATGCCATTTCAGGCAGGCAGGGGCAGCCTCCCTTTGCAGCTGCTCCTCCAGGAGTGTGTCCCACCAGTGCAGGTGTTTTGGAAACTCCTGGCATCTCAAAGGCACCAGGTACCTTCCCTGAATTACTGCCCTCCTGAGAACCCAAAAAAGTATTTTTGTTACCAGCCTCCTGCTGCCAGCACTCGACAGCAGCTGCTTTATTACCCCTTCAAAGTTGTCCTGCTGTGCTCCTCGCTTCGCTTCTGAGCCCATCTGGCATCTGCTGTCTCTGTGGGACAAGGAACAGTTGGAAACCACTCACAAATTGTGTTCAGACCCACATAGCAGTTCCCAGAGGAAGGGAACTTCTTTTTCCTCTTGCCTCACAAGCCAGGGCTGTCAGAGGGCTGGTTCTGCAGTGCTTGGCCAGAATGCAGCATGCCAGTCCTTCATCCCTGGGAGCTGAGGCAGCACCTGAAGCCCTCCCTGAGCTCCCCTGGAACCATCCCTGCTGGAGCCCCTGGCTGGAGCCAGGCTGGCCAAGGAGGATGATGCTGGCGTGCTGGGCAGGGCTGTGTGGGACATGGAATGGGGATTGCCAGGCTGGTTTTTTAAAGATGTGCAACAATTCATACATTTAGACTTGTTTAGCAGCAGCACAATGTTCATTTCCTCTGAATAACTGAGTGTTGAGCTGGAAAAGTCTGCTCTTTTTTGTCTTTAAAAGAACATCAAGGAGGTTTGTGTAGATCTAAGTTGCTTGCACAAAGGACAGGTTGGAGTTTGTAGTGGACAGTTTTGCTGATCAAGTGTGAATCCAGCTTTCACCTTGTTGGCAAGGGCCCAGCAGGGCTCAGAGGACAGAAAATACTGCAGAATTTTGCATTTCTCATGGTTTATTAATAAAGTATCAGGGACTTGAAGAAATGGGACTGGAAGGGGTTTCCAGAATTTGTCCCCTGCCCAGTGAAGCTCAAGGTTGTCTTTAAACTCAGCCTCACCTGTCCTAAGAAACCACCAGAAAATGGAGGTTTCACACCCTCCAAGGCAATTTGTGCTACTGCTTTAGCTCTCCTTACAGCCAGAACATTTTCCCTTGTGCCTCACCTAAATCTCCTGTGCTGCAATTTCCTCCCATTAGGCCCTGCCACACTCCCTGTGGATGTGATGAGCACTTTATTACTTCAGCCTTTGAAACAGTTCTTTAGCTACCTGGGAATGTTGTCATTACCTGAAGCTACATGTATCCATGCAGTTTAATCCATTCTCAGAGGAGGAATGGAACCTGAAGTTATCCTGATGTCACGAGATTTAAGAAAGAAAAGAAAGAAAAAAAAGAAGGAAGGTATTTAACAGAAACCAGCTGCTCTGTGTTGAGCAAATAAAGTATATGAAATAGAAGTAAATAAAACTTTTGTATCTTATGTTTTCTTTCCACTTGAACTTAGATTGTAGAATCACTAGGAAATTTTTGGATGGATTTTACAAGGACCCTTCCAAACAAGAACTGTTTCAAAATGTGATGAGAGTTTAAAAATTATCTTTTGATGTCTGCAATAAGGGGTCATTACCAAAGACAAATTGTTTGTCTGGGTGTGCACTGCATCTCATGGAACAAAAAATGTCAAACCCTTCACTGTTTGCCTTTCCACAGAGGTTTAACAGACAGCATTAATGAAGGTGTGACCCCTGTCATCAGCTGCTGCCTTTGTCTCTTGCAGGAATCTCCTTTATGTGTACCCACAGAGCCTTAACTTTGCCAACCGGCAGGGATCTGCCAGGAACATCACAGTGAAAGTGCAGTTCATGTATGGAGAGGATCCCAGCAATGCCATGCCGGTGAGGGGGCCCTGTGCTCCATGGGAGGGAGCAGTTAAAACTCCTATCAGGCTGTTCAAACCTCACTGAAATGCATTTTAAAATAACAGCTTGAGAGGAATGGAAAATGGTATTTCAGAGCAAAGAGTGCAGTTGTGTAGAGTTTGCAAGGTGGAGCAGCTGGATTTTACCATGAGATTGTTGATTATGAGGGTGGTGAGGTCCTGGCAGAGGTTGTCCAGAGAGATTCGCTGTCCCTGGAAGTGTCCAAGGCTGGGTTGGATGGGGCTTGGAGCTACCTTGGGTAGTGGAAGCTGTCCCTGTCTCATTCCTGAGGTGGGATTTAAATTCTCTTCCAACCCAACCCATTCTGGGATTCTGTGTTTGCAGCAGGCACTGCTCATGGTTGGAACAGAAGTTTTGCTTCCATGACAAAGAATTGTCAGCTTTGTTCAGGGCCAGCAGTGATCCCCACTCAGAGGATCTGTGCAGGGATGGTTCCATCCATCAGTTCTTCTGCCATGTCTGTGTCCATGTGTCACTGGAGTTGTTAAAATTGTGCCTTTTCAGTGACTGGGTGAAGTGCTGCCTGTAAGGGGAGGGGCAGGGAGCAAGGGGCAGATGTAACTGTACAGGTGTACAATAAATGGAGCTCTAAATGTCTCTGCAGGATTATGGAACAGATCTTGGCACAGTTTTATAGGGGGGTTCCTGTGTTTTTTTCCTCTTTTTGCAGGTCATCTTTGGCAAATCCAGCTGTCCTGAATTTTCCAAGGAAGCATACACAGCTGTGGTGTATCACAACAGGTAAACACAGTGTGGAAGTGACTCACCAGTGACTGGTGTTAATTATTTAACAATCAGTGTCTGGACAGCACTCACAGTGACTGCAGTGCCAGTTGATGCTGTCCTTAGAGTTTTGTGACAACTGGGAGACAGAGCCTTTGTTTGCTGTGGTGCAGATCAGCTTTGTGTGATCCTGAGCACGTAGCCCAGCTCAGCAGATGCTCCGAGCACAGCTCCAGTCAGCAGTCGTGAAGATTTATGTTCCAAACTCACGGGAGCAGGTGCCCCCGTTGTTTTCTTGGAGCCTTTTAGACATTAGGTACAAATTGGAGCTACTTGGTCTTGAAAATAATTCCATTGCAGCTGGGGTGAGGGCTGCTGAATCCAGCAGGAACGTTTTCCTGGCTTTGCAGCTGTGCCAAGGGAGATTCCTGTCCTGCAGGTCGGGCTTGTGGCAGTATCCACATTGAGACAGGAGTTTATTGCTCATGTGGTTCAGAGTGCCTGTGTGAGGAGGAGGAGGCTGCTGCCCATTTTTTTTTGTGGAGTAGAAGTTTTTCCAGTCTTTGGTGATCAGAAAGTGAGCTTTAATCCCTTGGGGTAGCCCATACACTCCCTTTCCCTGTAGATCCTTTAACTCACAGGGTTCAGTCTGGAGCACAAGGTAGCAAACCTCTGTGGGTGACTCAGCTGAGGCTCTGCTCTCTGCACAGATCTCCTGATTTTCATGAGGAAATCAAGATTAAGCTTCCAGCCACTCTGACAGACCACCACCACCTGCTTTTTACTTTCTACCACGTCAGTTGCCAACAAAAACAAAACACACCCCTGGAGACTCCAGTCGGCTACACCGTGAGTGTCTTTCCGTCCTTACATTTCTCAGGATTCATTCAAATGCATGTGCTGCCTCTTTGTTTAGCATCCCTGGGAACTCGTATCCCATTGGAGAGCTTGGGCAAAAGCTCCAAGAAAGCCTTAAGAAATGAGTGGTTTTGTTTTCCTCTCTTTGCAGTGGATCCCGATGCTGCAGAATGGCCGGTTAAAGACGGGTCAGTTCTGCCTGCCTGTGTCATTGGAAAAGCCACCCCAGGCTTATTCAGTGCTTTCTCCAGAGGTGAGCTGAGTTCTGCCTGCTGGAAACCAGCACAATACATGGGAGAAAAAATGAGAGGATGTATGTATACACATCTCTGTGTGTACATTTATTTATTTCCTAAATGCCATTAAATTTAGACAGAATTTTAGTGTTTGTGTGTGGCTATGTGCATGTGATCCGGCCAAAATAAATGTAATCAGCAGAGCCTAAGCTCTGCTCTCTGTCACATCCTCTCTGATTCTTCCTCAACCTGCAGGTTCCTCTCCCTGGGATGAAGTGGGTGGACAACCACAAAGGGGTTTTCAATGTGGAAGTTGTTGCTGTGTCATCCCTCCACACTCAGGTGGGTGCTGAGAGCAGTCACTGGAACAAAATAATCTTCTGACAGTTAACACTGTCAGAGTTGATGCTGTGTGTGACAATCCCTTGTAGTGAAATTACAATCTCATTTTCAGTTCTGAGCCAGCACACCTGTTTTTCCACATTCTGCTGTGAGTATATTTGAGAAGTTCTGCTTAAAAATATGAGTGGTTTGGCCTTAATTCACAGGGGGGTGAATGGCCAACAGTGTTTTCAGCCTGCTGTGTTTGATACAACAGCTCTAACACAGCCCAGGCAAATGATGTTTTCTTGTTCTTGTTTTCTTGTTCTTGTTTACTTATTCTTGTTTTGTTGTTCTTCCCTTTCCCCTCCTCCTCTTTTGTTTCCTCCCTGTATTTTCCCTCTGTCTGCCTTTGATCTGAAAATAAAGATGACAATCACTTTGCTTAATCATTTGAGCTTTTGTTTTATTAATTCCCACTGTGTCATTTTGATAGGCTGTGTGTATTTTATTTGTGCTGTAAGTAGTAATGTGATTTTAGTGCATTTTTGTCTGGTTTGTCTAAGAATACACAGTCTGTGGGTCCTCTAGTTTTGCCTTGATAACTTTGAAGCTAGAATTAGAGTTAGATATGGACAAATCTCTCAAAGATGTTGAATTTCTGCTAATTTTGTGAGATTAAATGGCCAGATAGAAAAATGAGGGCGAGCACCCATCCATGAGACACAAATCCATAGAAAATGAAGATATTTTGGGGATTCTTGCTGATTATTGGCTTTTTGCTTGTTTGTAGGACCCTTACCTTGACAAGTTCTTTGCACTTGTCCATGCTCTGGATGAGCACATGTTCCCTGTGCGAATAGGAGACATGAGAATTATGGAGAACAACTTGGAAAATGAGCTGAAGAGCAGCATTTCAGCTTTAAATTCCTCTCAACTGGAGCCGGTAGTGCGATTTCTTCATCTCCTGCTTGACAAACTGATCCTTCTGGTAGTAAGACCTCCTGTCATTGCAGGCCAAATAGGTATTTTATTTAAGTTTTATAGAGAATTACATAGCTGAAAGTTTGACACTTCCAATTTTATCATATTTATGTAGAAGTAAAAAAGTCCATTTTTATGCTTTCTTTTAGTACCACTAATATACCAAGTGTCTCCCAAATAAAACATGCTGGCATCCAGATCTGGGGTGATATACACAGGAGCAATATTTAATATTTAATGGAAAGCTTCTAAAAGGACTGGGAATTTGGTGTCCAAATTTAGCCACCAGAAAAAGAGCCTGGTTTTCCTGGATGCTCAGCATGTTTTTTAGCACTGGAGCTTGTTAAGGTGTCTCCATCCTGACAGAAAATAGGGGTTTCAGCCTTATTGGTCACCTTGGAAAATCTGGTGAAGTAGGAAATTACAGGTGCTGCATGTTCCTGTTGTGGATCTGATGCTGCCAGCATGAATAATCCCTTCTTTTGCTCCCTGTGAAGGGCTAAGCTCTGGCAGTACAGAAAATGTCAAGTTTAAGTCAGGATTAGATCCTTACTATTTAAAGCAGCAGTTTTTGCTGATTTTCTTTTGTAGGAAACCTGAGTTTGGACATAGTGGAATATAAGGATCTAAGACTGCTTTAAAAATAATTTTTAAAGTATTTTCTTAGCTGTATCATTTATTTGTTTAATCTTTCTAGAAAAGAATTTACCTGCATTTTAATTTTATATTTTAATGTTCTTTTACTCTTTCAGTGTTCTGAATTGGTTTAGTTGGTTTGTATGGAATATTATGGACATTAATGACTGGATTTATTTAAAATAAGATTTTAATTTTCTAGCTACTGTCTTCTTCATCCTTAATTTTTCAAGTGTGTGGTTTTTTGTGCTCATTTTCCGAGCAGCTTTTTTCTCTCAGCAGAATGAAATTGTTCATTTGATACAGTTTGTATTTTGGCTAAGGCTTAACTAGAGGAAATAATTAACTGAAATAAAGCATGATAAAAATCCAAAGGGTATTACCCATCAGTTAAACAAAGACTTGCTCTTGTTACCATTGCAGTTGATGACCAAAGTTGGGCTGGTTCCAGAAATGGAGCTTAAGTTCATTAAGTTTATTATTAATAAAAATGGCAGCAGATCACTGGAGCAGCTGTCCTGCTCTCAGGCTGGTCAGACCTGGTTCGAACTCCAGGCTCAGTCTGGGATCAGAAAAGCTTGCTGAGCTCTGGGAAGCTCCACCATTTACCCTGCAGGAGGTGGATGAACAGCACATTTAGGATTTCCCCTGGGTTCTGCTGCCCTCTAAACCAAACTCCTCCCTTTTTGCTTTCAGTGAACCTGGGCCAAGCATCTTTTGAGGCGATGGCATCGATCATAAACAGACTTCACAAGAACCTGGATGGCAACCAGGACCAGCATGGCAGGAACAGCCTGCTTGCTTCCTATATTTATTATGTTTTTCGCCTGCCCAACACCTACCCCAACTCACCATCACCAGGTAGCTCTTTTGTTTTTTAATTTTATTTCAAGTTTGGTAAAAGAAGGCAGAAGCCACTTGGTGGCAGGTGCTCCTGAGCTCCAACTGCGTGGCTGCTTCCCTGCAGGTCCCTGTTACTAATTTGCCATTGTAGCCACTTAAAAGATGAGTTTAATTGCTGTTATTCAGAGATTTAATCATTTGATGATTTTAAATAAGTGTCACTGTTGAAGGATCGTGAATTAAGGCAAAAAAAAGGATTTTAGGGTTTTTTCTATGAGACAGGTGTGATGCACTCCTGGCCTGTCATGTTTCCCAGTCTCCTTCACAAGAACTTTTATACTTAATCCAGTTCTAGCAAAAGTTTAAACACTGGCTGGGTGGAATAGATATCCAAAGGGTATTATCCATCAATTATCAATATCCAATTGCAATTGATGACCAAAGTTGGGCTGATTCCTGAAATAGAGCCTAAATTCATTGAATTTATAATTTATATAATATTAAATGTGTATATATATACATATATATATGTAATGTATATATATATACATATATGTGTATATATATACATATATATACACATATAATGTATATATATATACATATATATATGACATGGCTTTATTTCTATGTATACCTATAAAATATAGACATTATGTATTTAAGGCAGGAGTGCAAAATACTAGAAAACACATGTCTGGGTGCAGGAGGGAATTAAATAAATAAATAATATTAATAAATAAATTAATCCTAGCTGAGAGCAAGGGATGGGAAAGAGGTGGTGTGAGTGACAGCCATGGAAAACCTGGTTTTGGAAAGAATGTTCATGCACGCAGTGGGGAAGCTCTGAGAGGTGTTGGGAGGGTTTTGTACCTAAAACTGTGCCCACCTTGGGTGGGTTTTGAGTGTAGGTTTGGAAAACATCCCGTTAGCTAAAGACAGTCCCACAGGGAGCCTTGTGCTTCCCCGTGGATAAAACAGCTTTTAATTCTCATGCTGGAGTGACCAGGCAGAGCTGGGTGTCCTGAGGGGGTCTGGGTGATAAAGGATGACCAGAGTTACCAGGCAGGAGAGGCCTGGGTGTCCTGAGGGGGCTGTGGGTGATGGAGGATGGCCAGGCAGGACTGGTTGTCCTGAGGGAGCCTGGGTGATGGAGGATGGCCAGAGTGACCAGGCAGGAGAGGGCCTGGATGTCCTGAGGGGCTCTGGGTGATAAAGGATGGCTGGACTGACCGGACAGGGCTGGGTGTCCTGAGGTGATGGAGGATGGCCAGAATGACCAGGTGGAGAGGGCCTGGGTGTCCTGAGGGGATCTGGGTGAGGAGTGGCCACACTGACTGGGCAGGGCTGGGTGTCCTCAGAGTGAGGGGTGGCCACACTGACCAGGCAGTGCTGTCCTGAGGAGCTCTGGGTGAGGGATGGCCGGGCTGACCAGGCAGGGCTGGGTGTCCTGAGGGTCTTTGGGTGAGGGATGACCAGGCAAGGCTGTCCTGAGGGCTCTGGGTGAGGGATGGCTGCACTGACTGGGCAGGGCTGTCCTGAGGGTGAGGGGTGACCACACTGACCAGACAGGGCTGTCCTGAGGGGGAGGGATGCCTACACTGACCAGGCAGGGCTGGGTGTCCTGAGGGCTCTGGGTGAGGGATGACCAGGCAGATCTGTCCTGAGGGGTCTGGGTGAGGGGTGGCCACACTGACCGGGCAGGGCTGGGTGTCCTGAGGGGTCTGGGTGAGGGGTGGCTGAGCTGACCAGGCAGGGCTGTCTTGAGGGTGAGGGGTGACCACACTGACCGGACGTGCCCGCAGGTCCCGGCGGCCTGGGCGGCTCGGTGCACTACGCCACCATGGCCAGGTCGGCCGTGCGCCCCGCCAGCCTCAACCTGAACCGCTCGCGCAGCCTCAGCAACAGCAACCCCGACATCTCTGGCACCCCCACGTCACCCGACGACGAGGTGCGCTCCATCATTGGCACCAAGGTACGGCTGTCCTCTCCTGTCCTGCCCTGTCCTGCCCTGTCCTGCCCTGTCAGGGACCCCTCAGAGCCCCAGCACCTCCCAGGCCTTCCTGAGTCTCAAGGAAGGGCGTGGGGGTGTTCCAGCCCCTCCTCAGCCCTCTCCCGGTAGTTTCTGTTAGCACCACAGGAACGCTGCTCCTTGGAAATGTCTCTGACTTTTGGAGCCATCCTGGAGTGCTGCTTCCACAAGTGTGGGGGCTGAGGCCAGCAGCTGAATCCTGAGCCCAGCTCTGTTGTGTCTCCCCAAACCTTGCATCCTCTTACCCCACTCTTCCCTCCTAGCCCCAGACTCCCTCCTCTCCTCTGCATTCAGCTGCTCAGGTTTCTCTGCTCCTCATGTGTAGAGTGAATGTCTTTCTTGCACACAGCAGGAATATTCCTGCTCCCTGCGTGGCCCAGAGAGGGTTTGGGATGCTTGGTGAGAGGCACAGTCTGGCCAACTGAGCACAGGGGCACTGACTGCCACTGACTGACCACCCCAGAAAGTGACATGCCACTGTGGGTGCAGAGTATCCAGCATGGCTGTACTCTGGCTCTTGAGTAAAGAGTAAATTCAGTAAATTTCAGTAAATCCATCTCCTCCTGCTGACTTCTAACTACACAGAACCAACACAGTCCCAATCTGAGCCCTTCATTTTGTGCCTAAAGTAGGTGGGATGAGCCAGGACAAAGCAGTGTTGGTAATTCCCTCCCTTGAGAGGGGCGCCCGAGCTGCTTTGGGGTTTTCTCTTTTCTTTTTTTTTTTATTCTTCAAACTGTGATAACTTCACCAGGGTGAGACTCTTTCCCACCATGACCTTTCACTCTTCCAGCAGAGGTGAATTCCTGAGCCCTTTCAGGGAGCTGTTAAATTCCTTCGGAAGTTTAGGGAGCAAGGTTGTTACCAAAGCCACTACCCTGACCAGGCAGGGTGACGTGGCTGATGCTGGGTTTTATAAGAGCCAGAAAAACACAGTTTGAGGAAGAGGTTACCAGTTTTAAATGAATAACATCATTTACTGACCAAATAAGAGGCTGAAGAATTGTGGGTAGGCAAATGATTATTTCTTACATCAAAGATTGGACTTAGAAGTCTTGAAATATTTTAAAGACCACTTCAGTATCTTGCTAATTAAACAAGCCTGACCTTTTGTGAAATGCCACAGGCACTGATGTGCATATGGAATTTACCCAGGCTATCAGAAGTTTAATGTGTGCTGGCTTGGTGAATAATGTCACAGTACAACATGGAGAGAGATTTTCTTCCAGAGGTGTACTCCAGGCTTTAAAGGAAAACCTGTTCTGTGGATAATTGTTGAGGGAAAAGTTTCCTGTAGGGTAGTCTGAGCATCAGGAATTAACCTCAGGCTGTACAGACTTTTGGTTGAGTGTAATTATTTCTGTTTCTTAATATCAATAGACAAAAATAAGGCACTTCTTGAGATGCTGACATGAGTAAAAGGGTGCAAAAATCCCTGTTATTTCTCCAAGTAATGGCTTAAGGAATATTCCCAGATAGATTCTATTTTGAGGTGCAAGTTCCCTATCACAGGAAGTTTCATGCTTTAAAACAACTCAAATTGTGGGGTTTTTTGTTGTTTGAGGGAGTTCTTCAACATCTAGTCTGGTGTTATTTTTAATTTAAGGTATTTAGAGGTGATGTATAAGTAAGTCACCTTTATCTTGTCTTACTTCATTTTGAAAACTCTTTACAGGATTTGGAAGATTTCTGTTTATTGTCACAGCAGAGGAGGTCTTAGGTCTGTCACTTGTTTTGCCATCCTTTTTGAATTGAAACCATGTAAATTTTATTCCCTACTGAAGAAAATGTATGAAATGTCTAAAAAGACATGTTTATAGTGATCCTGGAATGCTGGAGGTGTGCTGGGAAAAGCCCAGAAGATGTTGTGGGGTTTCATTGCTCTGCCAGTGGATTTTCCCAGGTGTGGGTTATGTTCCTGCACAGACCCAGCTGCAGGTTGAACCCCAGGGGCAGCACAGAATTTAACAACAGCTTTGTGAACTTTGGAGCGACTCTGCCAAGCAATAAGGAGCTCTTGTACTCTTTTGTTTTCTGAAAAGGAAAGAATCCTTCCCTTTCTACAATTTTGCAAAATGACTTTTGCTTCTGCAAACACAGTGTGTGTTTAATTGTTATCCTCAGAACCAGAATGTCAAGATTAGGAAACCCTGAGAGAGAAATGTGAGGGGGATAAAGGCATTTTCAAAATTAGTCCTGATTTTACAAAACAAGAGCTTAGTTCAGCATTCTGCAAAGCCCTTTCGACTTTAAATCACTGTGAGCAAAATAAAGCATGTTTATGGGGCTGAGCAGGGCACGGGGCTTTGATTTATTCCTGCCAAAAAGTAATTGAGATTAAAACACTCTCCTTATGTGTTCAGTATTTTTTTATTGGACATCTTAAGCAAAATTACAGCACTGCTGAGCTCTGCCTTGAGGAGCTCAGTGGATTAATGGTTTGAATCCCAGGTTACAGCTCTCACGCCAGGTTCAACCTTGAGGTGGATTTTAGTTTGCTGAGAGAAATAGATGATTTGGCTTGGTGAACTTTGCAGCTGATGTTGATCACTGGGATGAAATGGGCTGCAACTTTGCTTTGTGTATTGGGAAAAAGCCCTAAGTTGGAACAGGAGTGAGGATGGAAGCTCTCGCTCAGGTGAGGGTTGGCAAAATCAATGTGTGCTATTTATAAGGAATTGTGTCTGTCAGAGCTGCTTCCCGGGACCCAGGGAAGTCCACTCCATCCCCCTGACTGTTCCTGATTTGGGAGCAGCCAGTGTGACAGCACAAGTTTGAATTTTTCCTTCTTTCTGAGTGTCCCAAGGAGAAGAGAGCAGAGAGATGAGGGATCCACAGTAATTTTGCCAAAATTATCCATTGCAGTAGAATTTGGAGTACAGGCTAGACTGAGCTTTTGAAAAGCGGGGTGGTTTTTCAAATGTTTTGCTTGGAAAATAGTTTGGTTCCAGAAAAGGTATGTGCCCTTTCCTCCCTTTGCCACAGTGCCCAGAGGAAATGCCCAAGTGAAATCCTGTCCACAGTTATTCTACCATCAGTGCTGCACTTTCATTCCATAGGCAGGGAACTCTGTGAGGATTGACAGTCGGCCTCTTCAGTTTCTTGGAATTTCTGTAAGAATTTAGAGCTTATGAACTCCAGGCTGCCCTGAAGGTGCTGGAAACCTCAGAGAGCATCCTCACATCTCAGCACCAGTTTTTCTCTGTCACAGTGTAAATCTCATCTGGCTCCATGGGAATGGGTTTAAACTGAGGAAAGGACAAGTGGGATTTTTCAGGAGGAGGAGAGTTTTTGAATGTCAAGCATTCCAGACAGGACAGGCCAGACCAGAGCTGTTGACAGGATTCATGTTCTGTGTGTATGTGAGATATAAAATAATCCTCTGGACTCGATGTCTCGACAGGCACCCGAGAGCTCAGGTTCTAAGTGCTGATGTGTTTGCAGTGTACCCACTTTGATTGCTTGTAAGGACTGAACTTTGACTACTGTATGGCATGCAACATGTAATATTTCTTTCCTTTCCCAACTGCTTTCTGTCACATGCCCAGGGCTTGGACCGCTCCAATTCCTGGGTAAACACTGGTGGTCCAAAAGCTGCCCCATGGGGATCCAACCCCAGCCCAAGTGCAGAGTCAACACAGGTGGTGTCTTCGGTAGAGGTTTTTCTGCCTTTGTTTTCCCTGATGTTTCCCTGTAGAATATCTTCCTTTCAGTGCATATTCCAGTTTTGGTGGTTTCTTCTTTTTTTTTTTTTTTTTTGCAAACTTTTCAGTTTGGTTTTATAAATTCTCATCTTGTCCCCCACCACACTGCATGAAAAACTTCCGATCGCGTGAACGTTCCCCCTCCTCTCATTTCAGTGGTTGCTGGTCTGTGAAATGTAAATGCTGTGACTGCTTTTGTTTTCTTTTTTTCTCTTTCTCTCACACTAGTTTCAGCTTCAGGTGGAGCACATTTCTAAGTGGGAACATTAATCACAGCTTCATAGTTTTGTCCATGTTTGCCATTCCTTTCGATGTCGTGATCCATTTTGCCATTCTCATCAAGCATTTAGTACTCATCGTCCAGTAATCCTTCATGACTTGTTTGAGTGGAATATTGTGAACCCAAATTGATTGCCACATATGAAATTCTCTCTTAAAACATGTCAATTTGAGTGCTGGAGGCAGTGATTTGCCAGGGCCAATTGTATTGTTCTGTGTTGCAAAGTATGAAAACTTTACAGCAGCTTCAGTCAGGAAGAGTTTATTTAGCCCCCATTGCCTGCTGTTCTTCACTGCATGGTTGCCTTGAACGTACCTCTCAACTGCTCCTCCTTCCCAGTTTATCAGCCTTCCCAAAATATTCAGTCCAATTCACTTACTCAAATTATTTCCATCAGAAGCAGAACTTGAGTGATTTTCCCCTTGCCCGTGGCAGCAGCAGCGTGGCTGTGGGTACATCCCCCCACGCTTGGTCTCTGGTAGATTGAGAGGTATGGGCTGAAATTCCAGATATTACCTGTGCATGTTGATGAAATGCAACAATTAAAAGTTTCATGCTTTGCAGCATTGTCTTTGTGCATCAGAACATGCAGTTCTTTAAATAACCTCTGTGTCTTAAAACCAATCAGAATTGCTGTTGTTTTGTTTAGACCCAATCTGTAAATGCCTAAGAGTTTGAGAATGCTTAAAGAGCTGTAAAAACCCTACAGTTGGAAGAGTATTTTTGTAAACGTTCGTTGTCCTTGAGCTGCAAAACCCATCCATGGCAAACTTTAATGTCCTGTCATCATTCATTCATCTCCACTCCGTAGGCTACGGATCGAAGTTGTAATCGTATGTCTTCGCACACTGAGACGTCAAGTTTCTTACAAACATTAACAGGACGATTACCAACCAAAAAGGTAGATTTCAGTGGAGACAATTGATATTGTGGGGCAGGGAGGTCAAGTCATTCTGAAAACGTGATGCAATTTATTCTTTTATTTATAGCCTGATTATTTTTTTTTTCCCTCCCGAGGTCATTAGGAACTGCTGGTGCTTAACACCTCTGAATATCCAGGCTGTAGGGAATGTGAAGTATTTGGAGTTGAATTGGGAAGAACTAAATGATCAGGAGTTGCTTGTCTGATTTAATGGCCATAGTGTTTGGGGCCAGTTTATTACTGGCTTTCAAAAAATATGAATAGCACTGTCTAGACATATAAATGATGCATTTTGTGTGCAAAATGAAAATGTGTTGGATGGCTCAGTGGGCTGAGCTCACTTATCCAGATGTTAATCCAGAGAGACTCCAGAAAGGGAATGGGAGTCACTTTGAAAGTGAACTCCCTTACAGGAAATGAGGACCTCGTAAACAATGTCAGAAAGGCAAAATGCCAGAGCTTTTGTGTAAAGAAAACGTGGCCCCTGCCACCGTCAGTCTGTGGGTTGGTCTTTTCCGAGAAAAGAAATCCAAGAGCTGTTTGAGCCCCATGTTTCTTTCTTACTGTTTTAAGTCCTTTCTCACAGTAAATATACATCTTTGTACAAATCACTTTATATGTCCACTTTTTACTCCTTTTTCCTGCGAAAATCAGACCAGGCAGAAAGGTAGACTTTTTAAACTAAACTAATTTGAGCACCAACCTTTTTTTAAATTATTATTTCTTGGGGGCGGGCAGAAAATTCTTTTGACACTTGAGATTCAATCCTGGAGCGAGATGCTGTGAAACGTTTCTCACATCACATGTCATAACCTCATCCCTCATTGTTAGCTGGGGATTTCTTTATGGGATGCCACCACTGCTGTCATGTCCTCAGTTATTTAGTTTGCTTAACTCATTGTTTGCCACACTTGCCACGGACCGTGCTGTCATTTCTCATGGGGGCTGTGCTGGGAGCTGCTCTGGAGGCTCGGGCTGACTCTGGGTTTGACTCTGTAGCTTTTCCACGAGGAGCTGGCCCTGCAGTGGGTTGTGTGCAGCGGGAGCGTGCGGGAGGCGGCCCTGCAGCAGGCCTGGTTCTTCTTCGAGCTGATGGTGAGCAAACACCTCCCCGATGCCCCCCAGCCCCTGCTTTCAAACAGAGCCAGCCACAGCTGCAAGTGGCTCTGCTGTAATTTATATCCCCATAGGTGAAGAGCATGGTGCATCATCTGTATTTTGCTGACAAACTGGAAGCGACGAGGAAGAATCGTTTCCCGGAGCGCTTCATGGATGACGTGTCTGCACTGGTCAGCACAATTGCTAGTGATATAGTCTCCCGCTTCCAGAAGGTGATGGCAAACAATTACACTGAGCCCAGCTCAGCCACCAGCCCTCCTGCCTCTTGTTTGCTTGAAAACACACAGGGTTCTTCATCTGCTTTCTGGTTTTTCTCTTCCTTCTCTCCAGGACACGGAAATGGTGGAGCGGCTCAACACCAGCCTTGCATTTTTCCTCAATGATTTGTTGTCCATCATGGACAGAGGATTTGTTTTTGGTCTTATTAAGACCTGCTACAAACAGGTGAATGCAGATAAACATTGTGGCTTAACTGAAGCGTGGCAGAGCCTGTTAGTGTTAGATTTCTCTGGACAGACAGTAAAATATGGACACAGAGTTCCGCTGTTCAGGTCTTAGAGCAGGGCGTTCTCAGAGGTGATTTAGGGTTTACGCCTCTCTGATTACTCTCTTAACTGTTAATTAGGAATCACTCCCTGGAGTGAATGGACAGGCAGCAGGAAGGGAGAATTATTCCCTCTGCTCACCACGTTCAGAGTAATTGAATCAAAAATTAGTAGGAGGTTCTGTGAGAGAACTCAGACTGTTGTGGTCTCTTAAGGACATGGTGACCCTGGATGATCATGTTGTTCACTGAGCTCCTTTTCCATCCTTTGGGGCATGCAGGGTGTCCTTTCCCATAAGGAGGGCTCCTCCCACATTTGCAGTGTGACTTGGAAATCAGCCTATAACACAAAGTTTTGTTTGACTACAAACATCCATTCTGATGCTGTGTACAGAGGAGATAACAGGGGATCAGGGAGAAGTGGGACTAAGCTTAGACTCATTTTCCCTGTAGAGTCTACAACATTCTCTGTAAAGGGCAGAAAAACAGCAAGAGCATTTAAGATTTTATGCTGCCTGCTGTATATTACATATATTATGTGTCATTAATTATATTTTTATATATAAAAGATATATGTGTAAAAAACAACCTGCATCTTGCAGCTATTAGTGCATCACACTGGTTCTCACAACTCCCTGCTGAAATCAATAGGATGTGGGAATTACAGAATCAAAAAACAGTTTGGGTTGGAAAGGACCTTAAAGATCATCTTGTTCCAGCCCCCCAACAGGTGTAGCTCACTGTTCTTCATTTGGTTATTTAAATACTACTGGTGTATAGATCATGGATTGAGAGATACGTCTGGGATGTGTGTGGCTCCTGCACATCAGGAACTGAATTTGTGGCACAAAAAAAGTGCTCTGGATGTGGGCGTGACCATTTAATGCCACCCAAGCTCTGCAGTTCTTGCTTTGGGAGTGATTCTGGGGAGCAGGGGTGGGCCAGGGGGGCTCACCTTGCAGTTACACTCTCTTTGGTGCTGACTGCAGTGCTGTGGCTGGATTTTCCAGGTGTCTGCAAAGGTGTATTCCTTAACAAACCCCAGCAACCTGGCATCTCTGAAGCTGGACTTCCTGCGCATCATTTGCAGCCACGAGCACTATGTCACCTTGAACTTACCCTGCAGCTTGCTCACACCACCTGCATCTCCATCACCATCTGTGTCTTCAGCCACTTCCCAGGTACTGAGAAATTTGGGAAATACAAGTTGAGCTCGGAGCTGAGAATGAAATCCTCTGAGGCAGTTGTGTCACTGTACCTTCAATCCCCCTTGGTAGTATTTTTGGAAGTGTTTAGTTAGAAATCAGTTTTTCCTGCCACAGAGATTCTGATTTCTTTTGAGCTTTTATTATTGAGGAAAGAGTGCCCATATCCCTCTCCTGGTAGTGACCACACACTGTCCTTAGAGACCTGGTCCCCTCTTGTGTTGGACAAACACAAATAAGCCATAAAGGAAAATACTTTGTCCAGTGTTACCCTTTTCTGGCAACACAGGGGACTTCAGAGCTCGCTGCAGCTTTATCCTGGCCTGCTCAGAAAAAGTAATTTGAATTAGTGTGTCATTCAGGTGGATTAATTAGTTGCAAAATCACATAAACTAAATCAATTAAAGCCTTCTCCAGCCTGGATAAGAGCATCTTTGAGTTAAAAATTTAACCAATCCACTTTAAAGGTTATTTGGTTTAACTTTCCTAACAGGGGAAGACAGTAACAACAAACAGAATTAATGGAAGGGTTACTGAGCTAGGATGGAATTTAAGTGTAGATGTGCCTTGATCCAAACAGAAAAGAGAAAAGGCATGAGGTTGTCTTTAATTCTGAAAACTGCTTCATGTGTGTTTCCTAAGCTTTGACTCTGTTCATGATGCAGCTTCTGAAACTTGATTTTTTCAGAGTTCTGGGTTCTCCACAAATGTCCAAGACCAGAAGATTGCAAATATGTTTGAGTTGTCTGTGCCTTTCCGCCAGCAGCATTACCTGGCCGGGCTGGTGCTCACAGAACTGGCTGTCATCCTAGATCCTGATGCAGAAGGGTAAATCTTCACAAAGTTTCATTTCTCAAAGAGGTTTCTGTAATTCCAAGCAAATGGTGGATGCAAAGAAAGTCCTGGCATGGCCAGAATTTACATAAATTATTAAGCTATGATAAGAAAACAGTGGTTTAAGAATCTTTTTTCCTCTTGCCCCTTCTGTTTCTTCCTTATCCCAGACTCTGTAAACCTGATTTCAATCACATTTTTCCTGCTGAGAAGAGGGAAAGAAGTTCTTGGTGGAGCCCCCAGATGCCACAGGGGCACTGCTGGAGCTCTGAAAGGAAAATAGCTTTTCTCAAATGTAACAGGAAAATAATTTCCAACATTTAGGAAGCCTCTCTTGCTGGTGGTTTTAAATGTTACAATATATTTTGCCTGTGGTTCTCCCAGCTCTTTTTAACTGTAAATTATGCATTGATGAGGCCCCTGTGGGTTACACAAATAGACAAATAGAGTCAAGCATGCAGAGTTTGTCAGTGACTCGCCTGGCTTGTGCAGCAAATAATTTTCTGCTCTAGTCCTGACATCCAGCCTGTTCCTTGTGTTATTTAGGGCTGTTTCTGCCTTGCCTCTTTAAAATGGGTTGCAATGGAAATTATTGATTGCTTCCACAGTCCTGAGTTCCCTCACAGACATTTTTCTCAAGGTGGACTCAGAAATATCAGCCGAGTTGACAAATGCTGATGATTCATGGTTAATTCTGCCCCTTTGCCAAGAGGTCTCTGGAGTTAAACATTCATTCTGTTTCCTCTTGGAGAAGAAAGTGATGCCATAAACTGGAATATTTTCCTGCATATATACATAACACACTGCAGTCCCATTTGTTTGGCCTGAAATGGAAAAAGCCGCAAATCTTCACCCATATGTGCTGTCTGCAGAAATCCTTTTTGTGCCAGAGGAGCATCCTGCTCACTGATTAGAAATCAGGCCCTGTCTCTGAGTGGGTCTGCCCTTGCTCTTCACAAACTTTCTGTTCTCTACCTGCCTACCAAGCCCCTAAGCCTGGCCCAGGATAGTAATTTGTATACAGAGGAGCTTGCTGGTGTCCCTGGGGACACAACTCCTTTCTCTGTCTAGCAAAAAAAGGCCTATGGTACCAGTTCAGCTCTGGAAATGCATTTTGGTCCAAGCTCCTGAATTTGGGGGCAGATATATACCTGTAAAACATTTACTTTTTACTGTTTTCCAGAAAAACCTGGAGTTTCAGGTTTGTTGACTTCTCAAGCTCAAACCCTCTGCATTTCTCCTGGTAGATCTGTCAGATAAAGTAAACCAAGTGTGTTCAGATCTGCTCTTCCCTTGCTGTGAGGACTTTTAACAGTCATGCATGATCAGCAGAAGAGAGTGCTGGCACTTGCCTTCCATAAAATATTGTGGCCACCACTGGAGAAAGCTCAGGATTGCTCCCAGTTCATTATCCTGCAGCAGGGGTGGAAAGGGCTGTTCATCTAGTTGCTTATTGTGTTAGAAACCTGCTTTAGGCCTTGATAGGTGATCCAGAGCCTTAAATGTGTTCTGGCCTTGCTCTTTTTGCTCCATTAGCAGGATATGTTTAGTTTTAACTCATTTTATAAGAACTCTTTGGATTGAGTTGGGCAGAGAAGGAGTCAGCTCCCTGGTGCCTGGAGGTGTGTGTTGGATGCATCCCTCAGTGTGACAGGGTGCAGAGTGACAGGGTGCAGAGCAGCCCTGCAGAGCACCTGCAGCCTGAAAAACAGGACAAACAAAGCGTGCAGGGGAAGGGATCCAGCTGAACGTGATGGTCCCAGCAGCTGGGCCCTGCACAGCTGGCTCTGCAAACACTGCAGGGGTGCTTTGGCCATCACACACAGTGCCCACGCTGCCCATCTTGGCTGAGGGTGCAGGCCAGAAGTGAGAAAATCAGAATTCAGCCTTCAGAGTTCGGTGCCAGAGTCAGTTTTGCACAAGTGTGGGTGGGTATTGACAGAAATCCAGGCCAGGGCTGAGGTAAGGGAGGGAGGGAGGCGAGATCGATTCGCTGCCTTATCCGGCAGGAAGAGCAGGGGGCTGCATTTCCTCCTCTCCACCAGGGATTGATCCACCACAGTGCCCACCCAGCTCTGGGAAAGTGACAAAGAAATCCATGGATCCCTAGGTTGGAATGACACAGCCTTGCTTGGATGTTTTCCCCATCTGCAGTTTTATGGCCTCTGGGATAGTTTCCCTTGAATTTTTAAAAACGCGATTTAGGTGCCACTCCTTCAAAATAATACAAAGACTTTTCTTTATCCTTAATCTAAAGGAACCAGTCACTTAAATAAGCGTTTCCTTCCTAGTTGTTAAGGCTCTCACTAATTACACAAACGAGCAATTGTAGGATCTCATTATGGCTTGATTAAAAGCCACAGGGAGGACCTGCAGCTCCAGTAGCTGCTGTCCTCCCAAGCTGTACTGCTGCCTTATAGTCAACTTCAAACCCCCAAAAATCCAGTCAAAGGCTCTTTTTTTAACCAGAACTCACCTCTACTTTTCAGGTAAAGTGGATACTGCCTGAAATTCAGCACTTGTTTTAATACCTCAGGTCTGAACATTGCAGCTTATGTTTTGCTACTGCCTAATGTCTGAGCTTCCTTGGCTGCTTCATGCATGGGGTAAAGTGTCTTCTTGGCTGGTTTGCCTACAGAAGCAAATAGCTGCAGAGAGAACCTGCTATTTGCTCTGGGAGAGTTTTGCCTCTGCGTGGTGGCTGAGGGGATTGAAAGGAGCAGAGTCCTTGAGAGATTCAGGGGAGGTTTTGTGTTTTCAAGGAGGGTCACACGTGGTGCTCTATAGAAGGGCTCTGCCAGTGTTTGCATCTGAATAATGACAGAAGCCATTTTGGCTATTTTTCCTTCTATCCCTTCATGTCTTTGCCACTTTTTGTATTCAGAATTTTGGATCTGTGGTCTCCAGTTTTGGTTCAATATTTGCATGGGGTAGGGTGGGGAGCTGAAGCAAAAACTTCCTGATCATTTGATTAAAGCAATGTTCTGGTTTAGGAGGGTTTGTCTCTCTCTAAATAGTGTTAAATAACGACAAAAAAAAGAATACAATGAATGGTTTTACTGAACCCACTGTCCTCTCAAGTTTCTCTCCCTGTTTTTCATATTCCCTAAGTTTTTCTAAGAGATTTGAGTAGATTCAGTGCGTCAGCATAGCAGTAACTGGGACTTTGGGGGTTTTAATGGAATATATGAGAGTGTTCACATTATATGGGTGTGCATTCCATGAGATATTTTTGCCCATTTTACAAGGCCCAGTGAAAAACCAGCCAACCATCTGTAAAATCCATGGGAGATCAAAAAAACCCCTGCAGCGGTACTTCGCCTGAAGTTAAAAATAAAAAACGGGATGATTTTTTTTCCCTTTTTGAAGCCCCTTAGTTACAAAAGAGAGTTTGCTTTGAAGATATTAACTAATGTGCATGACCCAACTGTCTTTTAACAGATTATTTGGATTGCATAAGAAGGTCATCAACATGGTACACAACCTGCTGTCCAGCCACGACTCGGACCCGCGGTACGCTGACCCCCAGGTAAAGGCCCGGGTGGCAATGCTGTATCTACCTCTGATTGGCGTGATCATGGAAACTGTGCCTCAGCTCTATGACTTCACAGGTATTTGATATTCTCTGCCTTGCCTGTCTGCTCACCAGGCTTGGGTGTTTGGGTTCTGAATTGAATTATGAATGCCTTTGCTGTCGGACGAAGTTGTTTCTGAATTGCGATTTTGGCATGTTTTCGTGTTTGTTTTCACTTGCAAAATGTGCTTTCAGTGCCTGTTAACACTCAAAAGTTGCATTTGCCCACCTGTTGGCATGCAATAAAAAAAAAAAAAAAAGCAGTGCACTTTAGTTTACATCCCACTGGCTGATGTAAATACAGAGCCAGCTTCCATCTATGTCTCTGACCTGCTTAAAAAGTCACTCCCACACTGTACCAGAGTCCCTAAATCCAAAGGATAAGCAGAGTTCCTAAATCCAAAGGATCCAGAGTTCCTAATTCCAAAGGATAAGCAGAGTTCCTCTTCTTTCTCCTATCATGTGCTTCATCAGCAGTTCATTTTCAGGGGTGCTTTGCAAAGTGTCCCAAAGAGCAGCAGAGGTTATTTCAAATCAGGGCAGGAGTCCAGTCAGGAATAGTTTGGAATTTAGAGTTCTCCTCTCCATCCTCTGAGCTTCTTGACACAATTAAGCTGCAAGAAGGGATTTGGAGTATTCAAAGGGGCAAGAGGTCTGTTGTCCTTTGTTAGAAGGGTCTTAGGCACTAAGGTTGTGTAGGTTGCATTTGGGAATTGCTTTATTTGCTTTCATGGCCTCAAATCACTGTCCTGTTCTTTGCAGGACCTCTCGAGTGGGATGGTTTTCAGTTTGAATTCTCATTCCAGTGAGACCAGCACTGTGGATGGAGTCTGGGGGGTGAAGCCTTGATGTGGGGTCTGACTAAAATCCTGTGTTTCTCTGCAGAGAGCCACAACCAGCGGGGGAGGCCGAGCTGTGTCGCCGTGGACGATTACGAGAGCGAGGGTGGCAGCATGATCAGCCAGACAGTGGCCATGGCCATTGCAGGGACTTCTGTCCCCCAGCTCACCAGGCCCAGCAGTTTCCTACTCCCTTCTTCGGTATAAATCCATTTCCTGACCCTCAGCCTATGTCAACCAGCAAATGTTCAGCAGGTTCTGTGGGGACCCACATCAGTTTGTAGTTGGGTGTGCAGAGGGGCAACAAAGGGGACAAAGCAGATTGGCATGTTGCTGTGTGTGTATCACATAAGGGGCATAAGAAAATGCCAAGGAGGGATAGGAATCAACAAACCTCACAAAGTGGGAGAATTATCTTTCCTGAGATAGAAACAGTCTTATAAAAGCTCTGTGAAGTGCAGTAGTCACTATGAGCTTCAAACCCTAAGAACAAATTCTATCCCAGGTAAATCCCACCTAGCTGAAGACAAGGAGGGGCATTTTCCCTGTTCTCTGCACAGAGAGGGAATCCTGATCCTGGTAGCAGGCAGACCCTCCCATTTCTGCCTTCTCTTGCCTTTACTCCAGGACTGTGACCCCATTTTGCTGGGGTTTAGGGGCACTCTCAGGGAGACCCTGATAGATGCATGAGATAACATGCAGCCCCTCTGCCTAACCCCTGAGCTGCTGAGGTTATTGCAGTTATCTCAAGGGAGGAAACTCCCTCTGTGGTGCTGGGAATGTGATCCCTGTCCTGACCTGTGTTTCAGGGTGGCAGGCAGCACTCCACCTTCTCAACAGAGTCCAGCCGCAGCCTCCTCATCTGCCTGCTGTGGGTGCTGAAGAACGCGGACGAGAGCGTCCTGCAGAAGTGGTTCACTGACCTGTCAGTGCTGCAGCTCAACCGCCTGCTGGACCTGCTCTACCTCTGTGTCTCCTGCTTTGAGTACAAGGTACTGCCCAGCTGGAGCCCCTGCAGTCCCTCCTGGGCCCTGCTGAGGACCTTTATGCTCCCATCCTTTACACGACTGCAGAAAGGCATTTCCTGCCCTCTCCAAAGTATTTCCTGTATTCACAATCCCAAGGCCAGGCTTTTCCCATGTTTACGTCCCAGCCATGTGAGTGTCTGTGACTTGTTCCACTTCTCAAGCAGTTTGTGCTGCTTGCCCCTCATCTGGGAACTGCTGCAGTGCCACTTTGAAAAGAGAGTTTTCTGTAGCAGTGCTGGAATTTGAGTGTTTTATCTACCTACCAACTTCATCTGTATTCCTTTCTTACTGCATATCTGTAGATATTTTGAGTTGTTAACTCATAGCAAATATCCCAAATTGAAAAATCTTCCCTCATGGTTTTGTTTGGAACTTGCAGGGCAAGAAAGTGTTTGAAAGAATGAACAGTCTGACATTTAAGAAGTCAAAAGACATGAGAGCCAAACTTGAGGAAGCAATTTTGGGCAGCATAGGGGCAAGGCAGGAAATGGTCCGAAGAAGTAGAGGACAGCTGGGTAAGTAAAGGAGTCCTCTGTGCCATCCCTTTTCTTCCAAAAGCTGCTCCTCCCATCCCCAACAATTATTTGCACCCATCTGTGGTGTGGGACACAAGGAGGCCTTTAGGAAAGCTGTTTGCAGCATCCTTCCCTGGCTCTGCAAAATCTCAACACCTTTCCTAAATTGCAGGCACTTCATTTGCTACTTGATTGCCTTTTTAAGTGACATCACATCTCATTTATGGGGTGTTCTTGCTTTAATTTTTTCCAGTGTAGGATCTTCTAGAGTGTCCTGGAAAACAAACTGCCTGATCTTGCTGACAGCTCTGAAAGTTCCTGGGCATTTCTGCTGACATAAGGAGACCTGAAGTAGCTGTAGTTGGGCTCACAGGCTCCTTCTGATGATTTCTACTGTTTGTAAAACCCAGTAGTTTTTAGGAACACCCAAAATTCAAAGGGTGGCCCAGGGGACAAGAATCAGAGCTGTGGTTTTGTCTCCTGCTCTGCCACACGAGCCTGTCCTTGTGGGCTAAGGTGGAAAAGTGGTTTAGAGCCATAATGAAGGAATCACTTCAGAGATGGGAACCTTTATTTTTTTCTTAATGTGGCCAGATTACTTTTATTACCTGAAATTCCCCTGCCCTCCCAGCAATGAGAATAATTGTGAGGTGAGAAGGGGGGTCTTGGCACCACCCTGAGAACATTCCTGGGTGCCAGTCAAGGACAGCAGTGTTGGAATGCTGAGGGTTGGCACTCTCAGGCTCCTTGTGCAGGCCAAGGAAGGGACTGCTCTCACCAGTGAGTGCCTCAGCTGCCTCTCTGTGTCTCACGGCACTCAGTGACAGAATTAGGGCCATGTAAACATCCTGGGTGAGTGCCACAGAGCCTCAGGCTCCAGAAAATCGTCTTTGTTGCCACCTGCCACTTGTGAGCAGATCTGGAGCTGCTGCTCGTGCAGCTGAAGTGAGCACCAGCTGACTGCTGTTGTTTTGCTGTTTCCCTGCAGAGAGGAGCCCTTCTGGGAGTGCCTTTGGAAGTCAAGAGAACCTGAGGTGGAGAAAGGATATGACTCACTGGCGGCAGAACACCGAGAAGCTTGACAAGTAACTCTGCCTTTTCCTTCTGCTCTGCCCCTGTGCCAGGCCTGTGAGAGCAGGGTCCCCCTCCCCACAGAAGGTCACTGCCAGCTCAGCTTTGAGCCCTCAGATGCAAAGGGCTGGCATTGCAAAAAAAAAAAAAAAAAAGGCAAATAGCTTTTACTCCAACACTGCCCTCCCCACTCTTTGCCTTTCTGCTGTCCCTTGCTTCCTTAGACTTCCAAATCAGATTTAAAGAGATTTATACGATCCATTACTGTCTTAAAACCCTGCCCTAAGCTGTAATTTAGCGGGAAGATCCATTAAGAGTTTCCACAGATAGCATTTATATCTCATGTCATATTTCCTTTATTCCATAAGAGCATTCTGGAGTTCTCAAAGCTCGCTTTCCTTTCCTGTCCTAATCCATCACTTTGATTGTTTTTCCACATGTGCTGTGCTTTTAGAAGCCACAAACCAGCCAGGTACTGTAGCATTGGTGTGCAGTTCTTACAAATTGCCATTTTGTACATCTGCAGACTCAATCATCACAGCATTGTTTGTGGTGCTTGGCAGAACTTCTCAGTGTGTGTGTGCAACTGACTGGAATGAGCTCTTTTGGCTTATTACACCCATTTCCTTGAAAATTCCCTCTCTTGGTGTGGTTTAATCCAGAGGGCTCAGGAGTTGTGTTTGAGCTTTGCTGTGCACGTTTTCTGTCTCCTCAAATTGCAGCCTGTAGTCTGCAAAAGAATTGTTCCTTATCCTAGGGAAGCAACCTCAGCCCAAGTGAAGCTCTGAAGAAACTGAGGAATGGGGTCCTCAGTGCCCACATGGAGATCAGGCCAAATTTTATCCTTGCAGACATTGACTCTTCCTGGACTAGAAAGCAATTCTTCACAGCCTTTAGTTGTTTTGTCCCACACAAAAATGTAATTTCTCCTTATGACGAGTAGTGGCTTTTTGTCCAAGGCTCCAGTCCTGTTGAGTCATTGGGAAAGCCAAATGCCCAGGGTATTTCACCCTGCTGATGAAGTGATGTAGATAGAAATTCCAGAGTCACATCAGATTAGAATTTGGCCTGAAAGACTCAGCAGCTCACTGGCAGCACTGGGTCTGAGTCCTGTCCTTCCCAGAAGGACCTCAAGTACACATCTAACAGCTGTGGAATTCCTTGATGGTCAAAGGATGGTGTCTCACCTCACAAAATGAGCTGCTTAGATAAAATAAAACTCTCTAGAGCTGCTTTCTAACCCCTGCTTGCTGTGACTGGCACTGCTGTGTCCTGTGTGTGTAGGTAGAGCCTGGCCCTTTGAAACCCCATAAACAAGACTTTTCACTCCAAGGGTTGTGCACAGCTGTCTTTTTATGCAGATGGTATTATTTTATGGGGGATCAGGTTCCTGGAGATATTGAAGGTGTAGGCCAGCTGCCAGAGGACATGGAGTGTGGCAGGGAAGGGCTGCTGCAATACAGCTCCAAGAGCCAAATTGTTTCTCCCTTTTCTTGTGTTTTTCTGGGATTTTGGTCACCCTGCTGCTGGGATTTGGCTTGGCACAGTGTGTCAGTGATGGCTCCTGAGGCAGGGCAGGCCAGGGTTGGGCTGTTTGAGTGCAGCCCTGGCTCTGTGCCCAGTGCAGCTGGTGCCACTGGAAGGGGCTGGGTGTGCTGGATTCCTGGAGCCACAGGTGTGAGTGGGTGTCTGGACTGTGCAAGGCTTTCCAGGAAAACAAATACCTGGCATGGAACAGCAAAACCCTGTCCTTCAGCTGAGAGGGGAAGCTGTGCTTCAAGGATTAAATGCAGTGTAGCTTGGAGAGATGAGATTGCAGCCTGGCAGGCTGCAGTGTGCTGCTCCCAGGGGGAGTGCAGTTCCCAACTCGTGTAGCACCACCGTGTGTCCACAGCATAAAGCCACATGTCCTGTTCCTGGTCGTGCTGTCGCATGCCTAACGATGCTGCTGAGCCAGTTTGGAGTTGGACTGGGCTTCTAAACTGTTGTTGTGTTCCTGGGAGAGCAGTGAAGTGTCAGAGAGCAGTGTGAGCTCTCCAAGCATGATGAACGTGAAGCCTCTGTAAGTCTGTACTTGTAAAAAAACTGAGTTTTCCTTCCTGTCCTCTCAGGGGGTGCATTGGAATATCTTTGTGGTGTTGTCCAGTGATAAATATGCAAACTGTAACTGGGAGTTTCCTGCTAGTGGGAGAACATTTTTGACTGGAAAATATGTAGGTCTGTTCCTAAATCAGGAAGTAATTTTATTTCTTTGTTTTCTCTGATCAGGTCAAGGGCAGAGATAGAACACGAAGCACTCATCGATGGGAATCTTGCAACAGAAGCCAACCTGATAATTTTGGATACTCTGGAGATAGTTGTACAGGTGAGGCTGATAAGAAAATGGAGATGTAATGGCATTGCAGTCACCTGGCCAGGCAGCACTTTGTTAAACAGAACTGCCTCAGTGCTGAGAGAATTGTTCAGCTGCAGCAGCAAGGGGGTGATGCCTCTCCAAATCCCAGCCTAGAACAATCTGGTTTTACATACCAATACCTTCCTTCAGTCTTGAAATTGAGAATTTAAAGATTCTCCTTTCCTTGTAGTATAAGAAATAGTTATTCAGGAATGAACTGTAAAAATCTCCAAATCTTTCCCTATCCCAAGCAGTTCCTCCACTTCTTCCCAAACCTGCCTCAAATCACTGGGATCCAGGTCAGCCTCCTGGACCTGTACTCACTTTGTCCCCTGATTTCTGTACAGATGAGCCTGGGCACAGGCTGGGAGCAGGCAGGACCATGCTTCCCAAAGCCACCTTTGATCTGCAGAGAGACCCAGGAATCCCAGGGATTGAATTTATGCCTGAATAACCCAGCTAGAGCCCACCTATGGGCTTTCCCTCCAGCAGAACAATGTCCCCAGAAGTCAGAACCTCGCTGGGGACAAAGAATCCCCATTCCACCTGCTTTATCCAGGGACCAGGTGTTCCTCACCTGGGGGCTGCCTCAGAACGGGGCTGTTTGGCAGGCCCAGCTAAGTGGGTCATTTCCCCATGCAAAGGGCTTTTGGGCAGAGCTATTTGCTCTTTCCCACATGGACAGTCACACAGGAGGTTCATTTTTCTCGTGGAATCTTGGTTTCCATTCTTCTCATGGAGTTTTGGTTTCCCAGTTTTCTCATGGAATCTTGGTTTCCCATTTTCCTCATGGAGCCTGGGTTTCCCTGTTTCTCGTGGAGCCTTGGTTTCCCATTTTCCTCATGATGCCTTGTTTTCCCTGTTTCTCATGGAGTCTTGGTTTCCCATTTTCCTCATGGAGCCTGGTTTCCCTTTGCAGACCGTGTCGGTGACGGAGTCCAAGGAGAGCATCCTCGGCGGGGTGCTCAAGGTGCTGCTGCACAGCATGGCCTGCAACCAAAGTGCCCTTTACCTCCAGCACTGCTTTGCCACACAGAGAGCTTTGGTCTCAAAGGTGAATCCCCTGTGGGGGCACAAATTCCCCCTGAGCAGCACTGAGGGAGGAAGGTGCTGTTCCTTCCTTTGTATGGGGCCACTTCCCCAAGCAATTACTATTTTGTGCAGTGTGAATTTTCTGGCAGCATAGCCTGGCCTGGTTTTCATGGGCACTACCTGCATTTCTGCATTTTGGGCTTCTCTGCACCAAAAAGTGCAGCTCACACACCATGGATGGGATTTGGGTTCCTGCTGGCTGGCACTGAGTGGGAAGAGGGAAGCTCAAGGCACAGGTGAGGTTTAGGCTGGACAAATCTCACTTTAAATGGATTTGTTTCCCAGTTTCTGTAGGTCTGTGGGGAGAAGCTCAGAGTTTTAAGCCTGAGATTTTGGGAGTGATGTAAATCAGTGTGAGGGTGTAGATGTGGGAGCAAGTTGGAGGGGAAGGTAAAATGAGTTGCCTTCCAGTGCTGCCAGTTTTGTAAAGTGATTGAAATGAGCATCATTCCCCCAAAGAGAGGATTTGGGCTCCCTCTCATTGCAGTGCACCCTCACTGCTGCCTGTTTGTCTGAGTGCTCATTCCTGCCTGCTCCAATTTCCTCCCCTGCTGTTTTCCAGTTCCCTGAGCTGCTGTTTGAGGAGGAGACAGAGCAGTGTGCAGACCTGTGCCTGAGGCTCCTGAGGCACTGCAGCAGCAGCATTGGCCCCATCAGGTCCCACGCCAGTGCCTCCCTGTACCTCCTCATGAGGCAGAACTTCGAGATCGGGAACGTGAGTCCTGCTGCTCTCCCTGGGTTGTTGCAGACAGTGGGGTTGGGGCTGCTGGCTGTGGGTGCAGTCCCCCACAGAAATGGGGGGCACCCTGCTTCTGGCTAGGGGTTGTGAGGGGATTGACAGCACAGATAAGAGATTCCAGATTTTAAGGCTTGACCAAACCAAAACCATCGGGATCAAGGATGTTTCATGAGAGCATCATCCTGCTCAGGGTGTGTGAGAGGAGACCATGTGCAAACAGACAACATTAATATTTTTGCAGGAGAACCTTTATCTGGAATTAAATAATCATCAGATTTTGATGTTTGGCTGCACCAGGTTGATTCTAATCAGTGCTCTGAGGCAACCTTTCTTGCAAAACTTCAGTTTTCTTTTCTCTGTCATGTCAGGAGGAGGGTGCCATGACCAAAGCACTGTCTCCAGGCTGCTGAAATACCATAACAACATCTCTGTTGCAGAACTTTGCCAGAGTGAAGATGCAGGTGACCATGTCCCTGTCATCCCTGGTGGGGACATCCCAGAACTTCAATGAAGAATTCCTGCGGCGTTCCCTCAAGACTATTCTGACATATGCTGAGGAGGATCTGGAACTTAGGGAGACAACATTTCCTGACCAGGTAAAAGACAGAAACTACAGGACAAGCAATGAGTAATTCATTAAAAGGCTGTGCCTAAACCTCCATCTAGAACTGGACTTTGTAGGCATTCCCTGGAAAGGGTTTGGGTTTTGTTTTTTTAATCTTCTAATCACATAAAACTCAGGTCTTTGATTAGTTCTGACAAGATGCAAAGATTCAGAGTGCCTGTGTTCCTCACATAACAATGTGTAGCTCAATTCCCATTGCCTGTTCTTTACAACAGCTTATTTTTCACAGGTCCAGGATTTAGTGTTCAACCTCCATATGATCCTGTCAGACACAGTTAAAATGAAGGAGCACCAGGAAGATCCAGAAATGCTGATTGACCTGATGTACAGGTAGAGTTGGCACTGTAGGGACAGGAGATGTCAGTGCTCCTCGTGGGTTTGGGCTCAGATGCTGCACATTTGGGCACTTACAGGACTTCATTGTGGAGCAGGTTGGGTCTCACTGCTCACACACCAATCTATGCCTGTCTGCTGTGTTTGAATGTGGTGCTGAGAGGTTTTGTTTGGCATTTGGGCAGCTTATCTTGGATAAAAGTAGTTTTCATTCCCCAGCCATCCCTGGAAATCTCATCTTCCACCTGAGTAGGGAACTCTCCCTGCTTGCTTCAGGGAGAGCTTGGGGGTCTTCCAGCACCTGCTTGCCCAGAAGGCTTTTTGGTGGTACATACAATGGTGTCCATATGCAAAAGATATTCCAGAGCCAAGTTAGGCTCCCAAGTGCCAAATTCCATGGTGCTGTCTGCACAAATGGCCCTGAGGGCTTCTGAGTGGCCAGCAGAGGTTTTATTGTAGGGAGCCAGGCAGGTGTGCTCTGATTGTGCCACACCTTTAATTGCCACCAGTCTCAGGTGAAACATGGGCTTTGGTCAGGAGCTTCAGCATCACCCACTGCTCACCCACCACTACCTGGCTCAGAAATCTGTAATTCAGGGTGACTTCCCATGTGAACAGCTTCTTGTCTCAGGGATTTCCAGACAGCACCAAGGGGGTTGGTGTGTAGGCAGAAGAGACTAAACACAGTGTGAAAAAGCCATGCTGAAGGGCTGTGCTGGTTCAGAAGGAAAGGACATGGAAGCACAGAGGTTTTGTCTCCCTTCAGGATTGCCAAGGGCTACCAGAATTCCCCTGACCTGAGGCTGACGTGGCTGCAGAACATGGCAGGGAAACATTCCGAGAGGAGCAACCACGCCGAGTCTGCCCAGTGCCTGGTGCACTCTGCAGCCCTGGTGGCCGAGTACCTGAGCATGCTGGAGGACAGGAAGTACCTCCCTGTGGGCTGTGTGACATTCCAGGTGGGCATCATCCTCCCTAAGGGGTGTTTGGGCTTTGCTGCTGAGCTACAAAGTGTTTCCATGTGCTGGGAGTTCTGTGCCTACATCCTCAAACCATGCTCGCTGTTTGTTGCATGAATGAGATGCTGCTCTGAGGAAATGTGTGTTTTATACAGATCCTCTACAAAAATAGATGTATTTTATATATACACTACAAAAATAGATGTATTTTATATATACACTACAAAAATAGCAATATTTTACATGTATACTCTACAAAAATAGATATATTTTATATATATGCTACAAAAATAGCAATATTTTACATATATACTTTATAAAAATAGAAAGCCATATTTTACATATATACTCCACAAAAATAGAAAGCCATATTTTACGTATATACTCCACAAATATAGAAAGCTATATTTTATATATACATGTATATACTCTACAAAAATAGAAAGCCACCTCTACAGAAATTTTAGGATCTGACTACAAATCAGTTGCCTTTCAAAGTATTGAAAGTGTTGAGTGTTGTTTGAATTGAGTAAATGTATTTTTATCTCTTGTATCTCCCCAGAACATATCTTCCAATGTTTTGGAAGAGTCAGCAGTTTCTGATGATGTTGTGTCCCCAGATGAAGAAGGAATCTGTTCTGGGAAGTATTTTACAGAAGCTGGTCTGGTGGGATTGCTGGAACAGGCTGCAGCATCTTTCTCCATGGTAGAAGACTTTCATTTCTTTACCTCCCTTCTCCAGCAACCTCACATTGCTGGGCAGTAGGAAGGAAAATGTTTTCTCTCTGAGTGTATAATTCTATTGTAAATGCTTAATTTGCACAGAACAATTGGAGTTTTAATTGTTTAAGACAGCTTGGTTTGCCCTCTGGAGTAAACCAAGGAAAAGGAGTGAATTAATTCCCATGACACAACATGAAGTGTCATTCAGTGGGGTTAAGCACAAGTAGCAATAAATCCAGAGCAAAACCCTGGAGTTCCTGCTCAGCCCCTCTGTGCAGTGACTGCCCATGGTGGGCTGGACCCTCTCCATGAGAGAGATCCTGAGGATATTCCCAAGTCCATCTCTTCTGGGGTGCCAGAAGTGGTGCAGAAGTCACACAAGCTGGAGATGTACTGATCAGAAAAAGCTGAAATGTGCACTTCAGCTTTTCCATATTTAATGCCCATAGGTTTGGTTAGGATCCTGTTCAGGTTGTCTTGCTCTTGTGCCTGTGTCCATCCAAAATATCCCAGGGTTGGTTATGTTAATGATCCTGATTACTGGCAGCAAGGTGTAATGCACCAGGCTCTTGATTTCAGGGGTAACTGGGGATTTTATTCCATTCACCTCTGGGTACATCTCAAGAAATGATGTGATTATCCCACAGTGGAGTCTCAGCCACCTTTTCATTTTGCAGTTTTATCATTTAAATGCTGTGTGTGTAATTCTGGCTGTTGAATTGATGGAGCAATCTGATGGGCCTTATTTTTGTAGGCTGGCATGTATGAAGCAGTTAATGAGGTTTACAAAGTCCTTATTCCTATTCATGAAGCCAACAGAGATGCCAAGAAGTTGTCTGCTATTCATGGTAAACTGCAGGAGGCATTCAGCAAGATTGTTCACCAGGTAATGGTTTGAATTTTCAGCTGCAGAGTGAATTGTGAAGAAACTTCAAATGCTCAGTGCAAGGAAAATGAAAAACCATTATTCTCAGATTCCAGAGAATTGACAAATGATGATCCGCAGTAAATACAAGGATCATTAACAGGTTTTTTTTCCTGGAATTTAATATGAGAGAACATCACAAACCAAGATTTGTTGTAACTTCAGAACTATCCAAGACTTAAAAATTCCAGTTTACCCCTTCAGATGTTCTTTTAAACTGTATTTTGCATGCTGGGAAAACCCACTGTACCTTGCCTTTAGCCTGGTAGGTGACATCCAGAAATGCTGGGGGGGTTTATTTGTTTGTTCATGTGGTGGTTAAAGAATTGAAGGAACCTTTCCAAACTTGGATGGTGCAAAAGCCACCAGGTTAATTAAGGGCTGTAGGGCCTGGCTGTGCTGGGCCAGAGGAGGCTGCTTTGGCTGCATGATGACTTAGAACCATTGAAACCATTGCAGGCTTATTGCTGGTCATGTTTTGGCCTTTGAAACTCTTTTTTTTTGGTTTCTGTGACATGCCCTTTTTACTTTTTATCACACAGAGTACTGGCTGGGAGGTAGGTAACTCCATCTTAGTTAGCAAAGAACACTAATTGAGTTTCCAGATGACTCACGCCAACGCTTGCCCACATGTGCTAGCTGTGGGTGTTTCTGTTGCTGTCTGCTGTTTAAAACAATTCATTAACCAAAGAAATCCCAATAAACCGTGGTTGTAGTAGGAATTTCTTCATAAGCAGCTGTAGGTAGTGCATGGATGCTGACGTGTTCCACTAATGAGGTTCTTTGGTGAATGAGCCACTGTATCATCACTAGTTTGTTTTTATAATTTGTTTATATTTCTTTCCATCAGCATTGACACAGAAAATCATCCCTCCATACCATATTTTCTTTCACCCCACCCACAGGGGTCGATTTAAGCACCAATGCTCAGAGGTACCAAACACAAACCTGGTTTGCTGCAGGTGCACCTTTGATCTCAGAGGAGAAACTGCTTCCTTCTGTTCTCACTCAATTTATGTAGGGGTTTATCTGGCAGTAAAAGGGCTCAGTTGTGTTAACTGGGGCCAGTTTTGCTGCCTGGGTTTTTGAGGAGGCTGTGTGCTCACAGTTTTGCAACACACACCTCTAGAGCCACGCTTTTGGGTTAAAAATGGACAAAGCAATTGAATGATCTGCAGGGCCACTTTGACTCCAGCCCCAGTCCAGTTGGCACAGTGGGTGCATGAGCATGGAGAAGTCTCAGAAAGCACTAAAAAGCTCTGTGAATATGATGTTCTTTGTTTAGGTTTCATCTTTCCAGTTTATTTTTGCTTTTCTATGGATCAGGCAGCTCATTTTGAGCCACCTCCCTCCAGGTTTCCACCACACATTTACTGAACCGAGGCTGAGACAAAAAAACCCTTTGGTGTTGTGGGACATAATTAAGGCTGGTGATGTCTGAATGTCAGCTTCAATTCCAGCCTGGCAAAAAATGGAAATTGAGCAGCTTAAAATAAACCCTGACACTTCAGGGCTGGCCCTGGAAATCATCCCCTTGTGCCCATGGAAGGTCCAGGCAGACACAGCCCAGCAGAGAACCTGTGCTAGGTGTGGAAATGATGTAAATGTGTTCAACAAGGCCTGTGAGCATCTGTTTTATTATTCTGCCCCTAAATCGACCCCTGGAGAGACTCCTGCCATTGGTTATGATTCTAACACCACTTGGTCATGTTTTACTGCATGGTAAAAGACACCGTGGGTTCAGCTCTCGTCTGTCATCGTGCTCCTTCATTGCCACACTTTTTCTGACCTTTGTGCTTTGTAGCTTTCAGGTTTGTTGCATGTTTTGCCCTTTTTTCCCCTCCCCTTATTTTAAATATTTTAATGGATGCTTGCCCCCCCCACTTTTTTTTTTTTTTTTTTAATTTAAAATTTATTTGCTGCCAATTTGCTGCTTGTTTGTTTTATGGAATTTCCCTAATTAAATACTTTCTGTTTTCTCCTCTATCGCCCTGGTTGCTGACCCTCCTCCCCACTCTTACTATTGTCTGTTGTGGTAAGTTCCTACTTGTGGAATTTTTTTTCCCTTTCTCTGCCCCTTTTCCCCCACCTCCCCTGTTTGTTTTTGGTTTGTTTTTTTTTTTTTTTTTTTTGTTTTACACTGTGGAACCCCCAGTTTCATTTTAGCAAAGAGCTATGCCAACAGCAGCACCCCCCTCATGGCACAAGGAATGTGGTGTTGCCAACTACAAGCATTGCAGTGTCCTGGGGCTGGCACCAGAGCATTCTTGAGCTCTCCTTAAACACACCAGCTGATGGGCTTTGTGTGCTTATTCATGGAATAAATGTTGAATTCATTCTATTTGTTTGTTTTCCAATTAGGAAAATTAAGAAAAAATCTTTTCATGCTGTGCCACGAGAATTTAAAAACTCTTTTTAAGCTGTACATGGGGAGGTTGCCAGTGGATAATAGGGCTCCAGGAGCTGATTCTTTCCCAGAAAATCAATATTGGAAGACTTGGAGTAGTTGGCAACACTGCAAAGGGCCTTGGGTTAAAATTGAGCAGGAAAATAACAGTACTGAGTTTGGTAAAGATGGGTTGGATTCTGCATTTTGAAGGAGTTGCTTTTGTTCCTGCACCCTTCAGGCAGCAGCTGCTGTCCTAGAGGAGGAAGCAGTGATCCCTCTTGCATCTGATTTATCTTTAATTTCCCCCCAAATCTTGTTGGCAAAGCTTTTTGTGTGCGTGCAAGAGATAACCCCAAAACTTTATTCCCAGCAATTTGGAAAGGTATTTACCATGCATAATAACAAATCATGAACCTTCATAAGTCATGGTGGCTGTTACCTGCTCTGCCAGTTGTGTGATGGCTATTCAGTGTTCACCTTCATTCTCTTCTCCTCCCAAAATCCTATTATTTTTTGATAAAATAATAGGAGATATGATGCTTTTAATAATTCCTCCCTCATATCTGCATTTTTAGCTCTTGCCAGAAACAAGACCACAGAGCATTTAATGATTTGTTCAGTTTTCCCTGCTGTGGCTGGGAAGTGGTTTGGTGTTGGCTGAGTTTGAGATGCCAGTGCAGAGCCATCCCCTGTCCCCAGTGCCAGGCATGGAGCTGATCCCAGGGAAGTGGCAGCTCCTGAACATCCCTGACAGGCCTGGAGTGGTCTGGAAGTGTTCCCCCAAAGGGATTTGCTCCATTCCCTTGTCTCCAGGCACAGATTCCCAGCCCCAACATCAGGGGCTCCTCACTGCTGCCTCTGGGGTCCCTCTGACTGGGATCCAGCATCTGGATTGACCAGGGAGAGCCAGAGCAGCAGGAGATGAGCTGGGAGCTGACCTCACACAGGGACAGGGAATCTCACCAGGCTTCCCTGGGGCTCCCCAGTGCCCCAAAACTCTGATTTTATGCATTTAGTAAATGCCAGCAGGACTGCTCAGGGATTTATGCTGATCAACAGGCAGCATTCTCTTCCTCCCTCATCATTTTTACCCTGCCTGTAACAAGGAGCTGCCTGGGCAGGTGTCCATGGCAAAAACTCACTTGTAGGGATCTGGTTGTGCAAATGCTTCCCACCCTGGAAACCCCTGGCCCAGGAGGGAGGAAAAAGCTCATGAATTAGAAATCAGTGTGTCCTCAACCACCCAGTGCCAGGGCTGGGGCAGGATCCCACAAACTTTGGCTCTGGGGAGCTGTGGCAGCTCCCCCCAGGCAGACACAGAGTCATGGGATGGTTTGGGGTGGAAAGGACCTTAAAGGGATCAGGTTCCAACCCCACCTTGGGAAGGACTTTAAGAAAGGAGCCCTGGAGTCAGAGCCTTCTGTCTGTGACAGTGAGGTGGAAGCTTGAAATGCTGAATGTTGAGGGATTTTAGTGTGGATAATGTTACCCAAAACTGTGATTTTGAAAAGGTAGTGATGAGGAAAAAAGGGTTCAGTAGCTCAGTCCTGCATGGATCCAGGGGGATGGGCACTGCCCAAAGGCAGGGAGTCCAGGGAAATGGCAACCTCCAGTGAAACAGCAGCAGCTCTGCAGCTGGAGTTCCCACCCTGGGAGTGGTGCTGGGCTCCTGTGTGTGCTGAGAGCCCTGGGGTTTCCGTGGGGCTGGAGAAGAGCCCCTCTCTGCAGCAGGATTCCCAGAGGGACAGGCTCTAGAGCAGGGCCCAGGGAGCCTGGGCACAACCAGGTGTTGCTTTTTTGGGATGAGTGAGGGTTGCTCCTCACCCCAGGTGCCTCCAGGAGGGCAGAGCTCAGCTCTGAAGTGGAAATTTTTGGCCCTCAGGCACCTCCAGGGGGGTGCTCCAGAGTTTTCTCCAGCCAGGAGAAGTGGCCATGCCAGTGATTTTTGCAGTCTGGAGTTTGCCTGAAGGGTTTTTTTATTTTTGTTTGGCTTATTTGTCCTCTTTGCCTTCCATAGATCATGTTCACCATCACTCCAAGAGATCAGTTTTGCCATAGCAAAGTACTAAAACAAAACCTGGCAGCCAGGACACCTGTAAGGGCTGTTTGAAACCAAACCCTAACCCAGCTCAGGGACCCTGAGTGTTCTTTACTGCATCACATTTGTCACGAGAGTAAAGGTGAACATTTTGGAGTTTCTTGCTGAAAGGCACCCCTGGTTTGTGCATGCAGCGTGAGTTCTTTAACACAAGCAAGGTGTGTTTAATTTTTAAAGCATTTTTCTTCTCTCTCTCTCTCTCTTTTAATCAGATTCTCTCCGTTGCCTTTCCAGCAAAAAATCTTTCTTGTTTCTCTCCTTTTATTGCGTTTCGGGGCCAAATTCACCACTGGCTCCCCTGGAAGCAGGTACATGGCACAGGATTGCATCTGCTTTCACCAGGAGTGACTTTGGCCCTCTCTCCTAGGCAGTTCCTAGAGAGTGTAACACTCCCAGCTGGAATGCTGGTTCAAGAGCACTTGTGTGTGTGTGTGAGTGAACTGGACATTGACTTGGGCCCAACCCTGCAATTCCTGGAGGGCGGATTTGGGGGGAATCCATGCTGGGTGATTCCAGGGGTGTCTGACCCTGCACAGCCTTTGGAGAGCCTCAGATAATGATCCCAACAAAGGGATTTGCCTTTGGCTGCCTCTCAGAGACATCTAATGTTTCTTAAGCTGAAAGAGCATAGATTTAGATGGGATATTGGGATGGAATTGTTCCCTGTGAGGGTGGTGAGTCTCCAGTTCCCAGAGCAGCTGTGGCTGCCCCTGCATCGCTGGAAATGTCCCAGGCCAGGCTGGACAGGGCTTGGAGCACCTGGGACAGTGGAAGGTGTCCCTGCCATGGCAGGGGTGGCACTGGATGGGCTTTGAGGTCCCTCCCAACCCAAACCATTCCATAATTCCATGCTGGCACCTCCAGGCTCCTCCTGGGCTGGGAGAAGTCATTGCAGGGTTGGGCCAATGGTCGTAACTGATCCATAGAATTCCATGTTACTTTATAATTCCATTGTGGTGTTTGCTGCTAAATGCATCCATGCTGAGTTTCAGGTGTGTTTATTTTTCTTTCTCTTCTTTCTTTCTAATTTTTTTCTCCTGTTTTTGAATTTCTTTTCATTTTTTTGCATAAATTCAGGAGCCTGTCTGCAGCCGTCCTTGGGGGTGTGTGTGTCTCCACCCTGAAATAACCTCTTGTTTCTCCATCCCTAGGATGGAAAGAGGATGTTTGGCACCTACTTCCGAGTTGGTTTTTATGGCACCAAGTTTGGAGACCTGGATGAGCAAGAGTTTGTTTACAAGGAGCCTGCAATAACCAAGCTGGCTGAAATCTCCCATCGGCTGGAGGTGAGGGGGTCTCACTGGAGGTTTAACTGCTTCCCATCAGTTATTGCACAGGAACAGCCCCTCAGAAAAGCAGTTTGGGTGTCTGAGAGCTGGGGCTGGTGTCCCCTGCCCTCCTGCTGGTGCCACCAGCAGCAATTCCCTGATCAGAGGCTCTCCCTGGAAATTTGTGGTGTTCCCATTATCTTTCTCCTCCAGCAGGGTCTTCCCAAGGCATAGACTGAGTCTTTGTTAGTCTCTTCTTTATCTTCTGGTTTCTCCAAGATGTCCTTGTGGTCCCTAAGTTCTGCATTCCAGATGTCCAACCTCAACAGTCCATCTCTCTCTCTCAGGCTTTGTTCACTGAAGCACAGCAGAGTTGGTTTAACAAAACTTAAAGCTCCATTAATTTTCCCAGGCTGTGCTCCCACAAAAGTAGGTTATGACAATGTTGCTAAATGCTGGCTAAGAGTAATTTAGGAATATCACAGTATTTATAAATTATATACATATGTAGGTTATGATTAAAACAGTTAATTTAAATGTTGATTAAAATAAATAACTGAAATTCAGACATTCTGTTTCCACCATCAGTGGATCCCAAAGTGACCCATTTTAGTTGCACACAGACACAAAACAAACCCAAATGCCTCGTTTAGAACCAGGCACTGTTGGAAGGCTCTCCTGCTTTCCAGGGCTTATTTTTTCCCATTGCTTCTGGAATGAGACTGTTGGGATTCTCCTGGGTTCATCAGATCACATTCTGCCAAAGGCATGTGGAGCTTCACCTCCCCTGAACGTGCCATCAAGGCTGCATTTGATGTTTCTTCCTTTCTCCTTGGTTGTAGGGGTTTTATGGAGAACGGTTTGGGGAAGATGTGCTGGAGGTGATCAAGGACTCAAACCCTGTGGACAAATGTAAACTTGATCCCAACAAGGTAAAGGCACATGTGAAGTAGAACAGGTCCTGAATGGGTGAAAATGCAGTGGGAAAAATTCTGCCCTGAATTTCACTATGTGGGCAACAAAACCCATGTACTGAGCATCTTGTGGCTGCTTGGGATGAGAGTTTGGGAAAATAATTCCAGCAAGGGATGCAGGATTGGCCATTCCCTTCCCTGGCCTGGTAGTGGTGGGTGGGAAGGGAGGAGGTGAAAGGACAGAGGCTGTGCTGGCCTTGCTCTGCTGGGTGCAAGGCAGGAGGGGCTGGGCCATTCCCTGCAGCATTTTGTCACCTTTGTGCCACGTCCTTTGAGAGTAGCAGAAAGAGCAGGAGCAGGCCTGGGAAACAGGGCAGGGCATGACCTGCAAGGAAGGGTTTAGATTGGGTATTGGGGAGAAATTCATTGTGAGGTGGTGGACATCCAGAGAAACTGTGGCTGCCCCTGGATCCCTGGAAATGTCCAAGGCCAGGTTGGAGCCCCCTGGTTAAGGGGAAGGTGTCGCTGCCTGTGGATCCCTGGAAGTGTTGGAGCAGGTTGGAGCCACCTGGTTTAGGGGAAGGTGTCCCTGCCTGTGCTAGGGGTGGGCTGGATGGGCTTTAGGCTCCCTCCCACACAAGGCATTGCATGATTCCATGATGTGAGAGGCAGGAGAAGGGAAGGACAGCGAGCTGTGCTTTACCCAGCCCACAAACCAGTGGCAGCACCTCAGTCCCTCCGGTGTGAGCGGGATTGTTGAAGGCAAAGCCCAGCCCCAGTTGGTGCAGTGGTGGTGTTGGGAGGACACAGCTCCAGCTGAGGAGCACATTCCCTGCTGCAGGCCTACATCCAGATCACCTATGTGGAGCCCTACTTCGACACGTACGAGATGAAGGACAGGATCACCTACTTTGACAAGAACTACAACCTGCGGCGCTTCATGTACTGCACGCCCTTCACGCTGGACGGGCGCGCCCACGGCGACCTGCACGAGCAGTTCAAGCGCAAGACCATCCTCACCACCTCCCACGCCTTCCCCTACATCAAAACCAGGATCAACGTCATCCACAAGGAGGAGGTGAGCCTGGGGATGGGGGGAATGGGGCCTGGTGGTGCAGGAGGCTCCTTCAGCTCCGTTCCAGCTCAGTGCGGAAATGTTCCTCACTCGGGGTCACCACATGTGGTGGTGTTCACACGAGTCACAGGACGAGGGAAGAGATGAGAATCTTGACTCTGTGTTTCAGAAGGTTGATTTATTATTTTATCATATATATTATATTAAAAGAAAATTATATACTAAAAGAATAGAAGAAAAGATTTCATCAGAAGGATAGCAAAGGAATGGAATGATACTAAGACCTTGTACTGTTTACAGCTTCAAGACAGGTGGCTGTCATTGGTCATCAAGTAAAAACAATTTCACATGCTGGGTAAACAATTTTTTAAATCACATTCTAAAGCAGCAAAACATGGAGAAGCTGAAGCTTCTCAGCTTCTCAGGAGAAAAGATCTTAACAAAAAAAAAAATTCATGAAATATGTTCGTGACAGCTTTGGAGTTCCTAGGGAATTCTCCCTGTTGCCATTTGACCCAAAGTAAGCCCAGACTGATTGAGGGTTGTGTCTGCCCCACCACCTCCACACCTGGTATAAGGAGGGGTGCTTGGAGAGCTCTGCAGGCTGGGCTGGGTTGGTGCAGCCTGGTCTTAGTTTTATAAATTATGAGTTTTATAGTATTTTAATAAATTAAAAAGGGAGTTGTATTTTTTTAATAAGGTTTTTTAAGGATAAATTGTTTTATTAAAAAATGACATTTAAGTTATTTTTATTTTTAATTTAATAATTAATTATTTGGAGTTTCTAATGTGGATTTTTGATTTAATTATATAATAGTATTTAACTTTATGAAGAAGGTGAAGAAGAAGGATTAGCTTTTGTTTTATATCATTTATATATATAACAAAATTTGTATATATAGTTTCATATATATTATTGTATTTTAAATTTTTTAATTCTAAGTTTTTTATTATGTGATATTATATACTTTTATTTAAATTATATATTAATAATCTTAGTTTTATTATTTAATTTTGGAAGCTTTCTTTACGGTGTTAGGTCAAATGTGTTAGGTCAGTGTTCTCTTGGGGGTTAGTGTCTGTCAGCACAGAAAGTCTGAATTTCTCAGTAAGCAGGGTTCCAACACCACCCCACTGTGGCCTGGGTGTTGCTGGAGGTCTGTGCCTGGTTGCCAAGCTCAGCCATAACAAAAATCCTCTTCTGGCTCCTTGCTTAGATCATTCTGACCCCCATCGAGGTCGCCATCGAGGACATGCAGAAGAAAACCCAGGAACTGGCTTTTGCCACCCACCAGGACCCTGCAGACCCCAAGATGCTGCAGATGGTGCTGCAGGGATCAGTAGGTACCACAGTGAATCAGGTGAGGATCACTGTCCCGGCTGGGCTCTGCAGTGCACAGCCCTTGTTTCTCAATCCTCTGGAATTTGTGCAGTCTGTGGGATGTGTTTAGGGTCACTTAGGGTAGGGCTAGGCCAGCTGTTCCCAGGGATTTTGTATTTGAGTAAGAGTCTTGAAAATGTGAAATCCCTCCCTCAGTTACTGCTCCTCCCTGGCACTTGCAGATGTTTCTGCTTGCTCCTCTTCCCTGAACTTTCCCTTTGTTAGCCAGGCTCTGCAGGATTGTGTCCTGCTGTGGATTCTCAACAAAATGGAAGGCAGTGGAGAAAAACTGAGGAAAAGCTAAAGGAGCCTGAGTACAGCACAGTGCACAAGCTGGAAAAAAGTCAGCTGGAGTTCTGAGGGCTGGGTTGAGTTTGTGGTGCTGGCAAACACTCCCTGGCTTCCATCTGCATTGTTTAAACTTTGCCTCAGTTGTGAGTGGAGCAAACTTTGTCAGGACTCCTTATAAAGGAAAACAAATGGAGAATCTGTGCAGTTTCTCACACTGTTTTCCAAAAGCAGAGTTTAAAATAAAACAAAGCAAGGCCCAAAGGCGACTCAGTTGTCACTGAGGTTGGTGATTTACACCAGATTTCCCAGCTGCAGCTCTTCAGGATGCTGTGTGTAAGGAAATGTTGTGTTTTGGGGATGTCTTCTATGTGGCTGAACTTTCTCTAGTGATTGGATGTGACAGACAGTTCCCAGAAGCTCACTGTGCCCCTTCTCTCCTAAAGGGACCATTAGAAGTTGCACAGGTTTTCTTGTCTGAAATCCCCAACGATCCAAAGCTCTTCAGACACCACAACAAACTCCGTCTCTGCTTCAAGGACTTCACCAAAAGGTAAGGAAAGGGTCCCCAGGGCACTGCCAGGTGCAGAGGCTGCTGCTGCCACCCCAGCAGGGCCAGTGCAGTGACCCAGGGCTGTCCTGCTGTCCCTCCAGCTCCCAGCTGCCATGTGCTGCTCCTTCCTCTCCTGCCAGCCCTTCCCTGGTGGTGCTGCTGCTTCCTGGCTTCGTGGCCTTGCAGGGAGGAATTGATCAGGGAGGAATTGACCCCAGCTCAGCTGTGAGATGTCCCAGAAAAATCACAACAGGCCAGAGCTCCCAGCCTGGCAGGGTCAGGTGGAACTCCTGCACTGGCCAGGAGATGAAATTTCCTTCTGAAGTGAATTTCTCCAAGCAGAGTGGAGGGATGCTGGCACAATTCCCTGGAGAAATGTGCTGGCTGCTCTACTTTCCTTGAGTCATGCAAACTGCAGCATCTTTTACAGCACCAAGAAATTTTTAAAACCACCAAAATAATTGAAATGAAAAAGCTGTGAGCAAATAGATCCAGTGGAAGCATAGCTTTCCCTTGTGAAATAAATGGCTTTACTGATACAGTTGTTTTCCTACCCTTTATTTAAATTACATCTTTGCAAGCAGAAGAGTTCTAGATGAACATCCCAGACTGCTATTTGTTAATCTCCCCTGATTCTATCCATCTTTAAATCCTCTGGAACTGAAAGCGGTTCTGTGGAAATTAGCTTTTCATTTCTTTTCAGAGAGGATAAATGTAACTGGAGGGTAAATGACAATAAAGAAGGAGTTGTCACTCTGGAAATGGGAGATGTGACACCCTCTCCTTGCCCCCTGGGCACCAGGTGGTTCAGCTGAGCCCTGATGACCAAAAGACAGGACTAAGGGTATTCCTGTGATCCCAGAGGGACAGAGTGGCTGTGTTTGTGCTGTTGGATGGACAGACCTGCAGCCAGGGGCTGTGTCTGCGTGCCCAGCTCTCTCAGAGGGTTTGTGTTGCAGGTGTGAGGATGCCCTGAGGAAGAACAAGAGCCTGATCGGGCCGGACCAGAAGGAATATCAGCGCGAGCTGGAGCGCAACTACCACCGCCTCAAGGAGGCCCTGCAGCCCCTGATCAACAGGAAGATCCCACAGCTCTACAAGGCAGTGCTGCCTGTCACGTGCCACAGGTGCATATTTGGGTTCCTCTCCGGGCACAGGGTGTGAAACTGAGGGCTCTGAGCTTCCCTGGATCCTGCACCATCCGTTTGTTTTCAATCCTGGCTCTCCTGGCTGAGCCCGTCCCTGTTCCCTTCTGTCCCTCTTGAGAGCACATTCCCTTCCCAGCAGCTGTGGTAGGTGGTGTTTGCAATGCTCCTTTTGTTCCTCAGCTAGGACAGTCGGTTTTTTGTTTGTTTCCATCCTGCATCCCATTCCTTTTAGATGCAAAACCACCCTCAGCATGGCAGGACTTTATTCCCAATGAAAATGGGATCAGGTGCTCCGGTGGGGGGGAAATTGTTGCTGGAAGACCAGGAAGCTGGAGATTGGGTTTGTGTGAGACAGGACATAAAAATCCCAATGGGAATCACAGGATCACAGAAGGGTTTGGGTTGGAAAGATCTTAAACACCATCCAGTCCCACCCCTGCCAGAGCAGGCTGCTCCAACCTGGTCTGGAACAATTCCAGGTTTGGGGTGACCAAAACCTCCATGTGCAGCTCATGGATGAGCAGGGGGATTTGGGGTACAGCCACTTTCCAGCCAGGCTGTGGCTCCCTGAACAGGGCCAGGAGTGGTTCCCAGCAGGAATCTGGGATTTCTGTGGAGTTTCATGGCAGCAGGGCAAGGCTGGATGTTCCTGCAGCTGAATTTGGGGGGTTTCTGGCTGGGAGTGCTGCAGGAAGGTCCCTTCCCTCCCTGCCCAGCTTTGGGATGCTGCAGCTCTCCCCAGCTCTGTGTCCCAGCTGTTCCCTGGCAAATTTTCCTGGCTGGCATGGTGGGAACACCAGAGCTTCCCTCCCCACGCAGCCAGGCACCCTACAAATGCTTTGGTGTGGTAATTATTGTCTGATCAGATAATCAGCCTAATACAGGCATGACATGAAATATCCTGAAAAACATAGAATATCCTGAGTTGGAAGGATCCCACAAGGATCAGAGTCCAACTCCAAGTATTCCTGGCAAATTCTACTCTAGGGATGTGTTTGAAGGATTTAAATAAGGTTTCAGTTGTGCAGGTGTTTGTGCTGCTTCTGTGTGTACACAGGAATTAAACTTTCTGTCAGTGCTCTGGATGATACAAACCCAAACCCAAATCCTTGGAAAAGCAACGAGTTTTAATGCCAGTGGATTTAATTTTTGTTGTAACCAGCTCTAGGAAATACTGGAAATCAATTCAGAGTCATTCATCTGGTGAGGCTTCTTATTTCACCATGGAAAATCTGAGCTCATCATTGTATTTTCTCTCCCTCAGAGACTCCTTCAGCAGGATGAGCCTTCGCAAAATGGAAATCTAAACGAGTTAAAAACCAAAATAATAAAAAAAGCACTTAAAAAATTAAGGTTTTGAAAAGAAAAAGAGCCTTGTTATCAGCGCTGGGAATCAAAGAAGTTTTATTGTGAAATAAAACTTGGACTTCATCCTGGACATCCCACACACCTCTTCCTCCATCAAAGTGTTCAGTGGCCAAAAAATCATTCTGAAATGTCAAATGTAGACTTCTCAATGTTTGAAAAGAAAAAAAAAAACATCATGGCAGTGGTATCCAGAGTATTGGTGATGAGCTGTAAACTTCCCTGTTTTTTAAGGCATTTTTATGACTCAAAGGTACACTAAACGCATTTACCTTTATTTATAGCATTACCTAATGTTAAATTTATTTTACTTTTAGTTCCTATATTTAATTTATATTAGGACCATACGCAAATGCATTTTGGAAGTTTTTAATGTAGTGATGATGCTGATGGTTATTTTGATGGTACTATTAAATATGTGAATGTTTACACTTTAATTCCCTGTGCATTGGACTTCAGGGCTCAGCATCCTTGGGGAAAAGGTTCAGAGCAAGGTAAGTCATGGTAACATTAATTAACAGAGTGCTGATTGTTTATTATCCCTGTTCTTTTGCTGCAAACAAAAAAAAACCCAATAATTCCACCTGTAGCCAGCAGCAGATGGAGGCACAGCTTGGTACCCCCTCACCTCCTTCAGGCCAGCAGGGGAGGTTTCAGCTTCACTTGTGTGTGGTCATGGACATCTCCACCAGCTGGGAGGTGCCAGCATCTCCTCACCCCTGGGATTAGCAGTGTCCATGCAACTAAACTCATTTTATGTAATTTTTTAATTATAGCCTTATTTAGGGCAAAAAAACCTAAAATGGTATCACAGTTTAAAAGGATACAAAGCATTCTTTGCATTGCTGTTTAAGTTTTACAGAAGATACTTAGGGGTCTAACACTGCACTTTGAGGAAACATCAGATTTGGAGCTGAGTCCACAACTCCTAAATCTTGTCCTTAATAGTTTTCCTCTCTGTGGTGGATAAAGTCCCCTGGAAGAGGTGGTGTGTGATTAAACACATTTGTTCTCTGTCCATAAATACTTAAATATGCATAAAAAACCAGATATACACACAAAACCTGAATTTTATATAGAGAGAGAGAGTATAAACATACTCTTTATATATATATAAAAAATAGAAGGAAAAATGGGTTTATACATGAAGTGCCCCCTTCTGCAGCAGCACTGAAGTTTAGGGTGGGGAATGTCTTTTTTTTTCCTTCTTGATAATTAATTTTTAGGTTATTGGAGACTTCTCCCATGCTCTGTTATCCCAGCAGCTGCACAGGGGGGTGCTTTGTGTGCCAGGCTCTGCAATGTTCCCTGGAACAGAATAATCCTGAATTTGTTGTGTCACACCTGCGTGGAGTTCCCTGCAGAAGGAAAATTCCAAACTTTCCATGGATATTCCAAGGCTCTTGCAAAGCCCACGGGTGCTGACAAGGCCTTGGAGGTGCTACAGGAGTCAGGGAATCTCAGAATGGAAAATATGAAGGAAGGAGGGAAGGGCTTTGGAAGAGATTTACAGGAAGAGGCATTAAAAATATTTACACAGTGCAGACAAATCCCAGGAGCCACCAAAGGATGAAACTTTAATCTACAGCAGTCCTGTTCCAGGACAGGAGTTACAAGCAACAAGTTCGGGGGTGGCAAGTGGTGCTTGAGTGAATATCCCAAAAATCCACCCCCAGTCCCTCTCCCTGTGCCAGAGGAGGGGTTTGCATTCAGCATCTTCTGGCTGAGGCTGTTTTCTCTTCAGCTGCCACAAAGAATCTCCTCCCAGGCTGTGCTGGGATGATGGAAGGCAGCTGGGTCTTCCTGACATCCTATTTTGGTGTAAATAGTGGTTATTTTGTTTCCTTGCAACATTCCTGATGCTGCAGTTGAGTGAAAAAGATAAAGTCTTGCACCAGGTGTGGAAAAATAAACTTTCATTTGCAGGCTGAAATTCAGCAAATCCTAAAAAATTGCATTCTGTAATGGGGTTTGGCTGCCCTTGCAAGGTAAGATTACTGATATTTTTGTAATGTAGCTTTTTCTTGGTTTAGACTCTGAAATGATTTATTATTATGGTGCAATGCTTTGGAAAAGGGAAGGTGTATTTTGTCATTGCAGATTATTTTATGCTGCAAAATCAAGGCCTGTACAACAATGAGAGGTCAAACCTAACATGGAAAATACACTAAAAGAGATTTTTCCTGAGTTACCTCCATGTTTATACAACATTATAATAAAAGACAGTAAAAATTAAGTATTGCAGAATTAACTAGGCAGAGGTTTTTAGGGGTCTTCCTGTAAATAAATTAATTTGTAGTGGAAAAAGGTGAAATATATCCAGGGCTTTGCAGTGACACTTGATGTCATTGCATCCACCCTGGGACAGACTGAACAATCCCCCTTTTTTGAGTCAGATTTGTTAAGATCTTAATTAACAGATTATAAACAGATTATAGGAGTCACCTTCAATTCTCTGACAGACAGTTTGGGATTTTCATCTCTGCTATTTAGTGCAAATATTAATGGTTTTTCAATGTTTCCCCTTATCCTCACAACTGTAGTCAGAAAGTACCTTCAAATTAGGAGGTACTGTCCAAGAACCAGCTAAAACCACAGAATGTATTCTAGAAGCACTTTAATTCTTTAAGATAATTTCCCTTTTTGTAACTGTTCCCAAAGTCCTTTCCCTTTCTGCTTTCCCCTCTCCAAACACAACAGGCTGCTCTGCTTGTCTCAGATGCGGATCATAACTTTTTTATTTCATATGTACATTCTTAACAAAGCATCAAAGCCAAATGCTCTCCTTTCCCCCCAGTCTCAGTGAGCTCCAGGTACAAATTAACTTCAGTTAGAAGGTCACCACTAAGCTCCCAAACACCCCAAACAGAGATGCAGATTTGAGGGCTTCACTCTTCAAAGTACAAAATTATTTTAATTACACTACACTCTGCCCTTGAAGTATTAATCACACCTATTTACACTTTGCTCATTAACACCTATGCACCAAGATGCAAATTAGACCAAACACTTGCATGAATTCAGTTCCCCCCAATGCTCTGGACAAGGTTCCCAGACTTTTCCTTGTGCTTCAAGTTGCAAGGAGCAGGAAAAAATGGGAGCAGGAGAATAAACCACGTCCATTACCCAAAGACTAAATATGAAATGTTACTTCCCAAGTTACAAAAATACACAACTTCTGATGAAATTTGCTAGTTAATATACATTTACTCCAGGGTATTAATACAAATAACTTTTATTTAAAAAAAAAAAAAAAAAAAACAACCAAAAACCAAACAAAAACGGGGGAAAAAAGGAAAGAAAAAAAAAAACAGAAAAAAAAAGGAGTAAAAAGGGAAAAAAAAAAGCTAATAATACAACAGGCATGTCTGAGACCTAGAGCTGCATTAAAACCACTACTGGGTGCTGTAGGCATCGTTTAGAATCTATACAAACTGGTATTTCTAAAAGGTCAGAGCACTATTTTCCAGCAGAAAAGTTACAGTGTGAGTCAAGTCCTATGTCACGTTTTGTTAATTCGAGCCACTGGACACCGAAGGAAAAAAAGACCAGAAAGATGAAGAATCAGTAGCTTCAAAAAACAAACAGCCGTTGCTTCCAGGTAGCTTGGATGCAAATCAGAGCCAGAGGTGTATGCAAATCCCAAATATTTACAGTCCAAGTACAGCATCACTCTACAATTTTCTTATAAAACAGTAGGTAAGGAGTCGATGTGGATGACGACGTCGGAGAAAGAGAATTCAGGAAGTCCTTTTCCTCTGTGACCTTCACTTCGGAGTCGTCGAAGAGCAGCCACTTGCCCTCGTACTCCTTGAGGCTCTGGAGCACGTAGAGAGCTTTGTTCTCCAGGGCTTTGTTCTCCAGTCCGTTGGCCGCCAGCGCCGGGGGCTCGCCCTGCCGGGCCCGGGGCTCGGCGCTGGGCTCGGCGCGCAGCTCGGGCGCCGCGCTCGGCAGCTTCTCGGGGTTGGGCTGTTTGCTGGCACACAGCTCGCAGTCAGCCTTGCTCTTCTGCCCCCCCAGCAGCCCCACGGCCTCCACGTTCTTCTTGCCCAGCACCTTGAGCCTGAAGGAAACCTCGCCGTCGTCGTAGTCCTCGGCCACGGCGCGCGCCTCCTCCTCGGTCAGCGGCTCCGGCTTGAGCGCGGCGTAGGCCGGCTCGGGCAGGAAGGTGCCCCTGTCCAGCTCCAGGCTCTGCAGGTCCGTCACCTTCACCGAGGCCGTGTAGTGGCCGCTGCTGATGGTGATGCCGCTGTGCATGACCACGGCGAAGAGCCCGTAGGTGTCGTTGGTGGGCCGCGTGCTCCACTCCTCCAGGGACAGCCGCAGCGGCGTCAGCAGCGGCGTGTTGATCTTGGACAGGCCCCCGTAGCAGTCAAACCTGCCGAGGACACAGGGCTTACACCTGCTGCCACAGCACCTCCCACACACCACTGCAGGGGCCCAGAGCTGCAGCCACAGCCTTGCTCCTCAAGGACATGGATGGTGGGAACTGCTCCCTGCTGTCCCGGCCCAGCACCAGCATCCCAAGCATCCCAGGTCAGGAAAGGCATTTTTATGACTGTTATGTTAAATCTTACAGCCCAGAAACTGTAAATTTTAACTATTTCTGAGATCCCATTTTTCTAAAGTATCAGCTAAAGATAATGATGATACAGGTTCAGCTGATTGTTATCACTCCTGCTCCTATTTCTGCACAAACACCCCCTTCTCTCTCTCACGATCCTGTTCAAAACAAACCAAAAACCTTTTCAACAGCAGGGTTGGGTTTGTTTTTTTCTCCTCCTGAAAGAGTCATTTACTAAATAAAGCATTACTTATTTTACTTTCAAGTAGCTTTAATATCACTCAGAGATGGTGACTAATTTTCCTCAGCTCCCCTCAGTGCACTGTAGCTGTGCCAGTGGTGCTCACCTGGGAATGTTCACTAGCTATTCTAATTTTTCAAACAATTCTGTGGCTAATTTACTTTGGAAAAGCCTCTAGTATTCCATAAATATTCAGTATTTTGTTCACAGCACACAAGTTTACCAGGAGGGGAAAAAAATCCTTTATAAGGATCTTGTATAGAGTTTGAAGAGAAAGTCAGTGTTGGGATTTCACTGTGCATCAGCCTCCTTGACTGATCCTGCTCCTGATGACTTGCACATTGCATCAGCCCAGATCAATTAACCCCTTTATTTAACAATAGGCTGTGATGTCCTAATAAATTCCAGGGATGACTCAAAGTCTTACTCAACTGTGAGGGTGTTGCAGGGAAAAATACTGGGGAGTACAGACAAGGCCTGTAAAACTGAGGTTTCCAAGAGCTCACTGCTCTTATCATAGGAAAAAATAACTTAAATCCAAGGAAACTGCAGCCATGGCATAACTGCAGCTATGATTATTGTTTTTCTGGATTTAATTTTGGTTCTGCTTCACTCCTGTTCAGAGCATGAACCCTGAGACACAGAAATAAACACAGTGACACACACAGATCCTCAGTCACTCCAGTTCAGTGAAACCTCACTGCAGACCTCTCTCACCATCACATTTCACTCCACCAAAAAGAACACAGAAGAGCACAGAACCAGAACTAATAAATCTTCTGAAAATCCCTATTAGCAGCAGCCAGAAATAGAGATATTCAGAAGAGAATCAAGAAACACAGAACTGCTGGCTGATACCCTGGATTGCAAATCCAGTTCCACTCAAGCACACTGGGACAATCAAATTCACAGAAAACAGGAAAAAACAGGCTCTACCTTTCTTCTCAATGAATCCAGCATCAGAAAGATTTGGAGAGGAGGAAATAAGAGAGGAAATCTTTTCCTATTAGATTTTTGTTCTTCTTAATGATAAGAATCTGAAGACAGAAAAATTGCATGCCAAGTACTCTGCCTGCTCTGACTGATGCACTTCAAACACATCAAACCTGATTTCTGCAGCCACATCTTTGGAGACCATAAATTAGTGACATTTTACCCACTGCACTGAATTTCACGAGACAAAAAGCTGATTTTCTCACAGATTGTTAAACTTCTATAGTGGAAATGCTTAATTACATGTTACCAGTTAACAAATTCCTCCTAAACAGCTTCACAGCCTGCTCACACATGGCCTGGAATTTTTCCCCACACACACACTTGCCAAAGAGAATGACTCCTCCCCAGGCAAGGAGATTTTCACACTGGCTGCTTTATTTTAAAACAGAACACTTTGCAAAGCAGCATCTAGAAAAGATGAATAAAATCCCTATTAACTGCAAATATTTACAGTACCCTTAATTTCTCATTTATTTACAACTCAGTCACCAGAGAACTCAGTAGAGCAAAACTGAGCAGACCAGATTCCCAGATTTTTGTGGGAGCTAGAAGTTGTCTGAAGATTCTTATCTTAATTTTTTTTTTTTTTTGCTTAAAGCCAGTAGAAGTTTGTTTTTTCAGCAATGACAGGGTTTTGCCCAAGAGAAAACATCCAACCCAAAAGTCAAGAAACTCTTCTAAAGAGCTTCAGCTTCATCACAGGTTTCTCTGTCAGGTTTTCCACTCTGACTTCTTAATCACTGACTGGTAGCCCTTGGCAGAAAATTTATGGAAGGACTGAGAGGACACAGGAGGAAAACCACAAGAGACTGGATTCACTCTGACCTGGAAATTGGTCTGAGTGTTTTGGAGCAAGGAGCTGAAGCTGGCCAGGGCAGAAGAGGTGAGTGAGGCAGGAGAGGACTGGTTAACTGCAGGTCCTTCCTCACAGAAACAGGAAATACAGGAGCAAATGGAAGATAATTTTCATGTTTTTCACTCAACTGTGATGATTTTTTAGTGTGCAGCTCTAAGTCAGTATATACAAATCAGTATTTAAGTAAATATGTGGAGATCAATGAAAAGACAATTTTGTATGTTATAATTCTGGACTTGTATGGAAAGACAGTGCAGAGACAGTTATTCCTGTACAGTGCTGCAGGGTATGGATTTTTCTTTGTTTCCTATCATCCCAAAGAAAATCCCTACATTCTTAAGTATTAAAAAAAAAAGATAAGGAACACTCCCACAACTTCTTTCAAAATATAAGGATTGCTACAATTACAGTACCAAACTGATTGCTCTGTAATTGAATATCAATGATGCTGATACTATTGTGTTTATGAAGTAATTGATGATTTTTTTTTAAATATTAGCTCTTTAAAATGTTTACCTGATTATTTTTTCCCCAAAAATTTCAGTGTTTACATTCAGGTCAAGACCAAAGTCTGCTTAAAGGAATTGGTCAATTTTGGGGTAACGACTGTTGGCTCTTTAAAGTGTGTTAACTCCTGATTATATTTTTTTCCCCCACTAACATTCATCTTTTTAATACTCACATTCAGGCAGAGACAACATCAGACCATAAAATGCAGGTTTGTTCTCATTACTTGTTCTGGTAAAGCAGTTAAAGCTGCCTCTGAACTCAGAGTTTATTTACTTAAAACTCAACTATCTCCTTAAATAGGAGGATATTTAAAATAAAGTTTTAAGAAATACCAGGTTCTAAGAGTAGAGCTAGAAAATTTTTGTTAAGGAGTCTCCTGAAAGTCAATTTTTCTGGAAGTAATTTCTGCCACTACCTGGAACAACACAAAGCCTTTATGGCATTGGGGGCTTCATCCCAGCAATTTAATTCCAATCTGGGAATCTTCTGGAAACACTCCAAAGCATTTCCAGCTCTGGGGGTGAGACCTCCCTTGCTGCAGGACCCTGTTTGGTAAGACAAGCAGTGCATACTCACTCCAGGCCACTGGCAGCAAAGCACTTCAAGTGAATCGTGATCACTTCGGGCATTTTATCGAACAGGAGGCTGCGCTCCGCTTCCGTGTAGTGGTGGCAGTTCTCACAGAAATATTTGTCCTCTCCCACAATCCTCTCCACTGAGGCAAACTGGGAAATTGCCCATTTCAGAGTCTTCATTTCTGTTTTTGGCTCTGGAGAAACTAGAAAAGAAATCACTGTATTCAGGGATATGCCAATATTTACATTTCCAACTCATCCCGCCAGAAGAGCAACAAAACAAAGTATGCCAAGTTCAGACCACTCCAAACCTGCAACAGTGCAAAGAACACTCAGTATGTGTGAAATATGTGATGTATTCCCATCTTTGGAGCATTTCAGGATGGGATGAAAACATCCCTTAATGGATGTCATTACTCAAAATTAGGATTTTCCCAAAGCTCCTTTCACACAATTTTGTTGCCATGTCTGGAAATGGAGAGCTTGGATGAGACCAGAATTTCACTTATTAAGGCAAATCCCCAAAATAACCAGAAAGTTCCCTCTCACTTCTTGCATTTTGCCTCCCCTGCCACCCTCACACTGCTGACAGGATCACTTCACATACGAACACCACCCCACACATTTTCCTTTGAATCCTTCAGCAAAATGGGGAGCAAAATCAGGAAAAGCTGCTCCAAATTAAGTCAGTGGCAACTAAAATTAATTCCCTTAAAATCCTCAATTTCAAGATGTGTTTTTGGCACGCTTCCTTTTGAAAATAGCTAAAAAACTGCATATAGATCAATAAAATTTGTGAAAGAGACCACATGACTAACATTTACAAACATAATACGACTGTTATTAAAATAACAACAATCTAAAATACTAAAATTTTTTTTTTAGTAACTGAGGAAAAAAAAAGCTGGATTCTTGTTTCTTTTATTTCTAAGAAAAAAATGTAAATATTTCTTATAAAAAGAGGAAAAAGCAAAATTTCTTATTCAGGAAGAAAAAAGAAGACTCAAATCGAAGGAAATACCTACTCATAAGTAGGAAAGCAGGTGCCTAAGTGACAGATTGTAGGCAGTCCAAGCTATGTGTTAAGATCTGGAACAATTTGAATATTATCTGGATCTGCCAACATTATCAGCACCATGTTTCCAAAGTCTAAAGTTAATCAGTACAGGAGATAACAGCCTCTAATTTTAGCCAGCACAAACAGGAGCCGTGCTCCTTCCAACTGCAGCACTGTCCTTCCCCATGGCTGGCAGAGGCAGGAACACACCTCACAACCCTTTTTTTTGGAGGGAATTACTTACTTTCAGAACTCTCTTCACTTTTAGAAAGCTCATCTTCTTGCACTGGCACACTGATGTCCTGAAAATCCTCCCTCCTTTCCGTGAAGCACTCGCACTCCAAGCAGCGGGTCCTCAGCACTAACTGGCCCTGGAAGAGTTTCTCCACCAGCTCAAAGACAGCCAGCTCTGTACCTGCAGAGAGCACATGGCACATCCCTGAGCAAGGGCCACTTCACTCCAGAGACCCTTCAGAGCCTGCTTATCCTCACAAAATCCCTGTTACACCGTGACATTAGGGAGCTCAGACAGGAATTCAAAAGCAGAACAAATCACCAACAGTTTTCATGGTGTCATCTGCTTGTAAGTAAATAAGGACCCTCTGTCTCTTGGATCTCAAACTTTAATTTCTGTTCTAAATTGGGTTCTTGTTTTGTGCTTGAAGTGTGACAGTGTCACATTCTGGAATTTTGGTTGTCATCAATGCTTTGATGCCTCAGCATGGACTGCTGAGCTCCTCAAGGAGCACCACACTGGGTTTGCCTGGTTTCTGTTCATTCTCAGTCTCTCCTCCTTCCTAAATTTACTGGCCAGTTTTGGCCAGATTTGCTGAAGAAATGTAGAACTCAAAAGACTCTTCATTCCTTCAATTTTTTATAAAAAAATGGTGGGTGGAAAGTCCCAAATTATTAAGTACTGGATTCATACTGAGGCCCTTCCCTCAACATGTATCTTGTGTTTCATTGACACAAACAAAATCCAGACCTGCCAGCCAATTAGCATTTCTAATTGGTATCTATTAGATCTAAATAGATTAGATCTTTAATACATCCTGAATCCTTCTTGGTTCTTGGGAAGGTTGGGAATATGGAAAGATTAAGAGACAGTGTGTAAAACCATAGTTAGTGGTGTTTGGTTCTGTTTGCTCCTGCCAGAAATATCCCCTTACATCTCAAATCCACTTGCTCTCTCTATGGATGACAAAAATTAGTGGTAAATACAAACCTGGTAATATTCAGCCTTTTTTATACATATTGTACAACAATTACAGAATGTTAAGAGAAATGCCTCGAGATCTAAGCTAAACAGGTCAAGTTCTAAAAGAAAAAAAAATTACAAACACCTATAAAAATAAATTCTCTTTCCTAAAAATTATCTTCAATTCCTGAAAAACCTAATTTTGTGTTTAGAGCTCTGCAGGCTGTGCAGTTTGAAGGCTGACTTCCCACGCATTGTACTTTCTTAATCCTACTAATTTTAAGCCCATCCACTTGTGCACCAACCTTCCTTTTTTGGTTCTTTTTCAGTTCCTTTTCCATGATGGCTTTCCACAGGAGACGCTGGTTCATGATATTCTTCTTTACTGTCACCATTTTCACACTTGACAGCTGACTCTTCGAACTCACAGTCATATTCTTTCCCTGGCTCTTTGGATCCCAAGTTTGTAGTTAACTTTCCTAGACTGTAAAATTTGGACAGAATACTGGGCTGTTTGCAGGAGGATTTTAACCAGTTTAACCTAAGGCGCGACTTTTTCTGCGTGGGCTTGGCGCTCTCGCTCTCCCCGGAGCACTTGGCGATGGCATCCGTTTGGTTTTCCATCTTTTCTCCCGTGGCTTTCCTCTTGGACCTGGTTTGTCTTTGATTTTCTTCTGCTGCAATTTGCTCTTTTGATACTTTGGATTTTTTCTTGGCGTTGCCGCCCTCGGCGTCGCTTTTCCTTTTCCCATTTCCCTTGAGCAGCTTCTCCTTGGCCGCGTCTCCGCTGTGGCTGCCCGGGCTGGGATCCTCCTCCTCAGCAGGGCTCACACCCCCATTGCTCTCAGAGTTTTGGCTGGGTTTCTCCTCCAGTTTAGCTGCAGGCTCTTCCACAGGCAGTTTGTTCAGCTCTTCCTTCTTCAGCAGCTGGCAGGTTTCCTGGATGTTGCCCAGGATACACTGCAGCACCTCCTGGGCATCGTGCTGCAGGTACCCTTCGTACATGGGGTTCAGCTCTCTGTGAAAGAAAGGAGCAAAAAGGAGGGTTGGTATCCTCTGCTAACTGGGGAATGTGATTGGAGACTGAAATCGGGTTTGGTATCCTCTGCTAACTGGGGAATGTGATTGGAGACTGAAATCAGGGATTTAGAAGTCATGGAGGATCAGGTGTCCCCTCTGTCACAGAGCTGGGGGAAGGATCTGCCCTAAGGATTCACACACACCCAGAGTGGAGCTCCTCAGCTCCAAGGGGATCCTGCCCATCGCTGAAGTGTCCCAGGCCAGGCTGGACAGGGCTTGGAGCACCCTGGGACTGTGGGAAGTGTCCCAGCCCATGGCTTTAAGGTCCCTTCCAAGCCAAACCTCTCTGTAATTTAATAACACTTCTGTACCTAAGCACTGTTTTAAACCCCTTCTGCATCACAGTCTTACAAATTATTTTCAAATTTCTAGCACCATGGTGCCAACAATAAGCACACAAATCTTGCTGCCTGCAAGGCCACCCCAAATTGAAGGCCATCCACCTTGCACCAGCCTCTAAAGCTGGGGAATGCAATAGCCTGGAAATGTCAGGTCAGAATTCTGGCAGCATTTGGGGGGATTTGTACCTGAGGGTGTTCAGCAGCCTCCGGGGCTGCGTGGCCAATTCATCCGTGTATTTCTCTGGGTTCAGCAGAAAACTGGCTTGAAGCTGCTCAACTGAAAGGATCAAGGAGTGCAAACTGCAGATGAGTTCATAACTTGCCAAGGGATCTTCTTTACAACCTCCCTGCAATGACAATGTAAAAGGAATAACAACACTTGCAACAGGTACATTGGTCACAAATTAACATTTTTCTCTCTCCCCTCCCTTGGTTTTGTATATTTGGCTGAATTTTTTGTCTGCTATGGGAGGCAGGTGGGTTTCAGACAGTACTTTGGTTTTTTTTCAAGGAGGAAACAAACAAAAAAGCCCAATTAGCCATTGGTTTAAAATCCCAAACCATCCTTGCCCAAACTCTCATTTCCCTCAGCACCAAGCACTGTTTCGTAATTATCTTTGTGTCAGAAGCATGGTCAGATATATTCCTCAAATTTCTTCTGTTAGACTTTAAAACTTGAGCTAAAGTTCAAAACAACTTAAATACATCTTCAACTGAAGCAACAGTGCAAAAAACAGTGCTGAAAAGCTTTTAAGAACCGAAATCAGTTCTTTTTTTTCAATTTTCCTTGCATTCATGACAGCCTGGCTTGCAAGGTTACAAACAAAGAACACGTGGGGATTTGTTACCTTTTCTGCCTTTTGCTCTCCTTCATCCTTTGAAGATTCTCTTTTCTTTGAAATGATGTTATATAAATGTTTTACTCCAGTTTTAAAACCAGGACAAAAATATAATACCTGAAAGCAACAGTTGAAAACATGAGAATAACTAGAATAAGAAGTTATTCCACACATAAATGCACATTTATAATCCACACAGCCCACACCTCCCCAGGCACACAAAGATCCAGGATTTGTCACAGCAGGGAGGAGCCCTGAGTATGGAAACTGAAGAATTTCCCAATCAGGACAACCACAGGGCACACATTTCCTGCAGCAGCATCTTTATTTCCCTGCTGTAATGAGCTGCCCTTTTCACTGCACCCAGAATAAACCAATTTTCCCCATTTGTGCTGGACCAAATGTCCCTTTTGGAGCCCCCTGGCCGTGGCCTCACCTGCAGGACACTGTTCAGGTAGCAGGTGTTGCCCAGGTTGTTCAAGCCCACAAAAGGCAGCATGTTGTCTTTTTTCTCACAGCTGACAAGGGAGGGGGGCTGTGCTGCAGGAACCACCTGGTCACTGGGGAACAGAGAATGGGGTAAGAGACACTGCAAAAAGCACTCCTTCATCCCTCCCCACCTCAGAATTCAGCACTGAGAAATGCAGATCTAAACCCTGCAAAAGTGTGTCTGAATTCACTCTGACTCCTCAGAACCCACCCAAAAACACAGGAGGAAAACCTGCTCCGAGTTCCAACACATCAACTAGCAGGACACTGATTTAATGGATCAAAAATTTCATATATAGATACTTTTGTATGTTCTTTCTTCATTCATAAGGCAGAAAAAATGTGCCTAGAATGTATTTTCATGTTGTCCCCTGCTCCAGTCACATAATTTCTGGATGCAAAGTCAAAGCATAAAACCAGAAAAAAAAAAACTAAAAAAAAAAAGAAACCAATAAACCTGACACACTATACAGTAATTATCATTATTATTAATTACTGATAGAAGTGATTAATACACTGTAATGGCACAAAGGAAAGCCTCCAACTATTTCTAACTCACCATAATTTTCTTTTCCCCACTTAGATTCCCTCACTAGTAATGACATGAATTTCAGGCTCAGGGCCTGAAAAGCCCCAATTAATGACAGCCAACTCCACAATTAAAGATCCTACATATTGCCATTAAAGCTCATTTTGCAGAAAATTAAATTTTAATATAAATAGTTCAGTGACACAGTAACTAGTTATATTGACTTGAAGCAAAGCAAGTTTTTTGACTGATCTCAAAGTTTGTGCGAACTAAACACCCAAAGAAAAAATCCAAAATATCCAAAGAGCAAATCGCAGCAGAAAAAACCACTTGTTTTCTTAGAAGAGTTATTAGAAGTTGGTTACAGCGACTAAATATGTTTTAAGAACTAACTTCAGCACGCGATGCCGAAGTTTGTGCCAGCTGAACATGCCGGTGCGGCAGAGCCGCTTTCCCAGCACAGGCTCGGTCCCAGCAGTGAGCTGCCTCAGCGCGCCGAGCCCGCCGGACGTTAATTTAACGAAAGCGCACGGTAATTCATTTAATTAAAGCGCACGTTAATTCACTGCATGGAGCGCGTGCTGCAGCGCGTTACTGCTGCGAGAACACGAAAGCGAAAGGAGCGGGGAAGGAAGGAAGGAAGGAAGGAAGGCAGGATGGATGGAGGGAAGGAAGGAATGAAGGATGGATGAGCCCGAGCCCGCGGCGCCGCCTCACAACTTCTCCCGCGCGGCACTCACATCTCGGCGCCTCGCAACTCCGCGCCCTTCGGCTCATTTTCCTGCGCCTCGATGAAATCCAGCACTCGCTTCGCTTCCTTCTTCTGAAAGAGCTTCAGCGACAGCCTGTTCTTCTTGGAGGGGCTGGCCCTGGCGCTGTCGCCGGGCAGGACGCCGGGCATGGTTCCTGCGGGGCGCGGCCGGGGCGCTCACACCTGGCGCGCACACACACACACACGCGCACACCAGGCGCCATTTACTCCCCGAGGGGGCCGAGCGCGGACCCGCCGCCCCCCGCCCCGGGCTCGGGCCGCCCCCCCGCGCCCCCCGCATGTTCCCCGCGGCCGGCGGGGCCCGAGGCCGCGGTGCGGCCGCTCCCCCTCACTCACCGCTACATGCCGGCCCCGCTCCCGCTCGCCGTTGCCATGGAGACCGCGGGGACACCGTCAGCGAACTTGGCGCGTTTTTTTCCGCGCGCCGACGAGGACCCCCCCGCCCCGCGCGCGCCCCGCCTCGCGCCGCAACCCCCCCGCCCCGCCGGCGGCCGCCCGGCGAGAACGCCGGAAAACCGAGCGCGCCCCGCCGGGGCAGGCCGGCGGGTAAAAGCCATGACGAGCGGCGGCGGGGCGTCTGCCGGGAGCCGGCGGACAGAGCGGCGGCGGCTGGGTGCTGGAGCTACGCCGCCACCGGCCCCGCGAGGCCGCCGCCGCATCAGGCAGCGCGGCGGGCAGCCCGCTGTGGGTCCTGCCTGGGCGCGCGCGGGCGCTGGTAACGGCCCGGCCAAAGGGCTCGGGTTCGGGCTGTACCATTTGCGTGGGGAGAGCCCTCCCCTCCCCCCGCCGGCGGGAGGTGGATTGGTCCGGTTTTGACCACGCCCCCTGTGCAGCTCGGCCAATCAGAGGCGGCGGTTTCGTTTCCCCTCACGCCCTGAGGGCCCTGCCCGCAGTGCCCTGAGCGGAGCCTTCCCGCGCTTTGCCATAAAAACCGCACATCCCTGCGGGAATTCCCAGCGCTGCCCGGCCCTGAGGGCCCACCGGCACAGCTGTGCACCCCCCATTGCCCAGAGCGGAGCCTTCCCGCGATTTTCCATAGAAACCGCACATCCCTGCGGGAATTCCCAGCGCTGCCCAGCCCTGATGTCCCACAGGCACAGCTGTGCACCCCCCATTGCCCAGAGCGGAGCCTTCCCGCGCTTTGCCATAAAAACCGCACATCCCTGCGGGAATTCCCAGCGCTGCCCGGCCCTGAGGGCCCACCGGCACAGCTGTGCACCCCGCAGGGAATTGTAGTTACCACCGAGGCTGTTAGGGCTGCAAAACTGGCGATTTAGGGGTCCGGAATGTGGGAAAATGCTGTAAATTTCTGCGTTCTGCGCTTTAAACTGGCCCCTGCAGGACCTTTAGCCTGTACATAAAGGATGCATGTTGCTCATACATAAAGGTTTTCTAACAGGAAAGTTTATTCACGTAAGATTTTTTATAGGTTTAGTTATATAACTGACTGAGCAATACCCAGATCTGGGTTTTGGGGTGAATTACCCCAAATTTGAGCACTCAAAAGCTGAAGTTCCCCAGGACCAGCTGCTGCTGCCTCTCCTGAACGTGGCACTCCTGTTAAGCACTAAAGCAAACTGAACTCCACAAAATCGCTTTTTTTTTTTTTGCAGTCCTGCAACATTTTCAGGGTTTTTTTGCTGCTGCACAAATTAATAATTACAGCTAATTATTATTAATTATTACACTATCCCTAAATACTCATATGAATTATGGAAGGAATTGTTATATTCCAACTGTGTATATTCCAACACTCACGGCCATGCTCCTGCAGAGGTTTTCATTTCTCTTACAGATAAAATATCCACATGTACCTGCACATGCAGGTTTCATATTCCCAAGATTAATATATTGATTTATTTCCTTGATCTGTGGGATCCCCAGAGCTCCCCAGAAGCTGCTGGGACTCTGCATTCCCATTGAGCATGGATGGATGGATTTCCCCTGCAGCTCTGCCATGTGAACTTTAGCTCCACTCAGCAAACACTGCCTGAGGTCCCTGCAGTTAATGGACACTCAGGACTACAGAGGCTCTTTTGTGTGAGACAAGAATCTTATCCAGGTGGGTGGTGCCCCAAGGTCCTGGAAGTGCTTGGCTGATTAATAAAGTGATTAATTAAGTCTGTGTGACGCTGCTGGTGATGCCTTGTGCAGGCTGCCCTGGAGCAGAGGCTGGGCAGAGTCACAAAATAAAGCAGGGATTGATTCCAAGGATCTCCTCCATGGACCCACCTTGGGCAGCACCAGAGCCCAGCCAGGGCTGCACCCAAGATGAACCAAAATGGCCCCAAAATGCACGAGCGGGCACGGGCTCTGTCCCTGGGATCAGCTCTGCTCCATTTGCACCTTGCAGTTCATTGTCCCATTCCAGCTTTAGCCCTGCAGTCCCACCCTGCTTGTTTTTCTCTCTCCAGCCCACGGGGTTTGTGCTCTGGGGCTGAGATTTGGGTCATTTGTCCTTGGTGCCCAGCTGGAGCAGGAATTGTTTTGTCTCCCTGCTCTGTGCACAGAGCTCAGCATCCCTGAATGTGAGCCCAGCCCCACACACTAAAGCAGCACAGAGTGTGAAAATAGAAAAGCCAAACCTGAGGTGTCAGTGGTTTGAGGCATTGGCTGAGGAGTCACTTTGGTGGCAGCTGGAAGGTTCTGAGCAGTAAAACCTGGGGCTGTAATGAGAAAATCTGGGAGTGTTTGGTTCCAGGCTGGAACAAGCTCTGAGGGCTGGTGTGATACAGAGGTGCCCTGACCCTGCTGCTCACCTCAGCCAGGGCCTGCCCTGCCAAGGTGTGCTGTGCAATCTGCTTCAGCAAACAGGAGAAAAGACTGTTTATACCCAAGGGTTTTACAGGCTCACTCTAAGTCCACATTAGGTAATTCCTCATTTCATGTGTTAGCTGAACTCCAGGTGTGCTGTGCCTAGGAGTGCCATCAGTGACATCAGAAGGCTGAGATCTGGGGTAAAGCCAGGCTTGGGGACATTGCCAGGCTCATGGTTTGACTTTTCAGGGGCAGTAACTGAGTGAAGGAGGGAAGGGAGATGTTTGCAGAGCAAATTTGAGGGACTGGAAGTGCCCACAGCATTTCTCATGGTGGTGATGGGGCTTTGGTCTCTGATACTTTTTTTTTGGCTAATAAAGCAGCCAGCTCAGTTTCCATAGGTATAATCATTATTTTAATACACAAATGCATCTGCTACACAAGCAGTACATGGGTGAGCCCAACACCTCTCAGAACACTCACTCAGCACTCATTTGGAACACCTTTCCCTGCTCTTTTCCCAGTGTGGGGAACAATTCCCAAATTCTCCCTTTAAAGAGGTCTGAGCTGAGCTGCTGTGCAGCCCAGCAGGGCTCAGGGTCAGGTCTGCTTCCTGGATTTTTAAAATTAAAATGAAAACTTCCTGTTTTACTTTTTCTGCTGGTAATTTCATCTGATTACATATAACCCTCAGCCTGCTGTAAATAATTTCTCTCCCTTAACTTACTCACAAATTGCTCCCTAATTCCCCATCATCGTTATTTTAACCAAACCATGATTATGTCATTTTTAATTTCCACTCCAAATTAGTTCTCCCTGGCTTTGAGAGACAAAGCCAATGTAATTGTGAGACATTCTGAGTGATATTTAAGCTTCCCCTCTGCCGCCTGGATGGAAAACTGGGGTGAAATCTTAGCTGCAGCTCTGTCAGTTGATTGATTTCTTTTAATTAGGCAACACAGTCACACTTCTGCCTCTTCTTTCTTCCCTCTCACCTTTCTCTGATGAGTTCATCAGCTGCAATCCCAGTCCAGGTCGTTGTTGGATCCAAAGTTTGGGGCACAGGGAGGAATCCAGGCAGTGCCAAGCCCTGGATGCCAGGACAGCAACAATTACAAAATGCCCCTGAAGCCATGATTTATTTTCAGGAAGCAGGAGCTGCCCTGCTTGGGAAGAAGCTTCACCCACCAGCCTGACATGGAGCTGTGCTGCCTCAGAGACGCCCACACAGCTCCATCTCAGACCTGCCATCCCTCAGCTCCCTCAAATCTCCTCTTCACCAGCCTCTCACCCTCTCTGATTTTTATGCCCCCTCTTAAAATACGGCTCCCTGTCAGTTCTTAACACGGGGAAATTTTCCCAGCAGGAAAAGATTTTCTGTTTAAATGTACGGAAATGAGGATTATGTTTTTCTGTATCTCTCCAAAGCCACAGTAACACCTAATTAAATATTGATGGCAGCTTAGCATGCTCCATAAAGGAGCTGTTGTCTCATGAAGCCTCACTCCATGCAGCAAAGGAGTGTTTCAGGCACAGGCCAAAGGAGGAGCAGGTGCAGGAGGCAGTGATTCCTTACATAGGGCCCAATGTGCAAAATCAAATTCTGTCCAATACTATGGACTTCACAGCCATGTGTTACAAAAATAGCTGTGCTGGGAGACCAGAAATCTTCACAGGCACAGCCAAAAATAACCACATGAAATGCCTGGAAGGAGCAGATTCCCCAGAGATGGGATTGCTGGAGTCCTGGAGGCAGCCTGGAGTACAGAGCACGATTCCCAGCAGGGGAAAACCTCCCCAACCTTTGGCTGTTGCTGAATCATATAAATCAATTTCCAGAGCCTGCAGCCATATCAATGATAGGCCTATAAATCTGTCAGGGCTCTGGTATTGTTAGAGTTATTCTGTGAGTTTTGGTGCAGATTGTGTGCACACAATGTGCTCTTTCAGCAGCCTTGGATCACACGGGGACCTCGGGGTGGGAAGTTCTGCAGCCCACGCCGGGTAAAACTCATTTTATTCCTGAGGAATGGGACTCTTGGTCAAAGTCCCCACACAGAAAAGGTAAGAAAGCATTCAGACTAATGAGAATACTGGCTATAAAATGTCAGGACAGGACTGGCTTCAGGCACAAGGAATAGAAAGGAATATTTAGGGATTTTATTGTTTGGTGATCCCCACAGTTCATGCAGACTCTGTGCCCTTTCACAGCCAGAAACAGGAACAAATTGTCTGACTTGCTTTACTCCACAGGAAAGGAAATCTGACTCTTCCCACAGCAAGCAGCCTGGGAACGTCCCAATCCCTGAATTATGCCTGCTTGACGAGCTACATCTGCTTTGAGAGCATCTCAGATCATTTCATGACCCTTCCTTTCACTGTGCTGCTGCCTCGGGGCACGTGGGAACAATTTGGCCACTGCAGAACTCCAGTCCCTGTGAGAGCAGCACCTCTGCAGGGCTGTGCCTGGCTCTGGCAACAAAACAGGGTGAGTTTGGGCAATTTGATGTCAGACTGAGGGGGTGAGGCAGCAGCAGAGCCCCTGTGTTCTGTCAGGGGTCAGATCCAAGCTTGGGCCACAGAGCAGCTCATCCCCACCTGGGCCTTACAGCAGCTCCAGCCTCTGCCAAGTAAAACCTGGCCCAAAACCTTGACCTCTGGGGCCAGCTGTTTTCTGGCATCCATAAAGATTCAGATTTTAGGGGAGGCAGGAAAGAATAAATCAGGAATTGCTACAGTTGTGTAAACTCCACGGACAGCCTGCAAGGAGCTCCTTTACTTTCAGCTGCAGAAGGCAAATGTCAGCTTGGAGGCCTGAGCCACAAACCATGAACTTGTCTAAGCACAAACCATAACAAGTTCCTCCATGTGGGAGAGTTTATAGGTTTGGAGGTCAAGGTATTTAGCCACTGATAGCACAGCCTTGGCTCCTGTTTATCTCCCTCCTAGGAGAAAACACAGTTGGATGTGATCTGTGAACTTCCTAGAGCTACATATGCATGGGTGATATCTCAGAAAATGGCAATAATTGCACCCATAATGTAGAAATAAAGTAGATTAATTAGTTCATAATGATATAAATGTGTGGTTCTGAAAATCTGCCAAGGGCAAGAGGCTTCTGTGGCCAGGTCTGAAACAGAGCATTTCTCCTCAGATCTCTCTGAAAGCAAAGCTGCAGGAAAAAAAGAGGATGTTCTGTATGTGGTGCTGTTGCATCCTAAGGGTGTTTTCCCCAGTTTTTGCCTGGCTGTGCATATTTTCTTCCCCAGCTCACAGTCTGCTGCTCTGTTTGATATAAAAACAGATCCAGAGCTTCTCTGGTAGCAGGGGCAGTTTGCTACCAGGGGCTGGAATCCACATCAGAAGGCAGTGCTGCACTGCAAACCATAACCAAAATAAAAATGCACACCAAATCCCTCCCCATCTCTGTTCTCAGGTCGGAATGACATCGCACAGAGCTGTTACTCACTCCTGGAAGCACAGGAAGGAGAGAGCCCGACCTGCACATGCTTGCACCATCTGCTGGCAGCATCTCCACTGACACATTCCTAGAAGGGATTCTGGAATTCCTCATCCACACCTAGGGACACGAGGCCACCGTTATAAAGGTTTAAGATTCAGGTGAGTGTTGGAGCCCCGGGTGCTGAGAATTTCAGATTTCTGTGCTGCCAGGCACTGACCCCCAGGAGAACACTGCATTGACCTGAGGCAGTGGAGAAGCTTCCAGAATGGAATGACAGAACTGGGATTGTGGGTGTGCAGTTTGAATAGAAGTGTGCAACATCACATGGTGGGAAACTTAGAGTTTAGGGGTTTAGAATACAGTAATAGATATATAAAGCACGAAGGAAGTTTTAGGGCAGAGGCTGGTCCATCTTCTTCACCTTATTCTTCTCCTTCTTCTCCAGTGGTTTTGTGGGTTTGGGTGATTTTGTGTAATTGGATTAAAAAGTCCCCATTGCAGGTATGAGTGGTGGGTTATTGGGTTAAAAGTAAAAACAATTCAGATGTCATTTCTTAATTGGACAGTTTATCCTTAAAAGGCCTTGCAGAGAGAGATGGGGCTCCATTTTCAGTTTGTGAGAGTGAAGTGCTGCAGAACTCAGGGTTTGTGAGACTGTGACAGAGATAAGAACTGACAAACATCTGAGTCCCAACAAGAAATTCCATCTTGTGCATTTAATCCCCACCTTGGCAGGAGAAAAAAGAAAGCAAAAGAATCAACAGGTGAGTACTTGTTTTTCTCCATAGCAGAGCCATTTTTGCCAGGTTTTAAGGAATTACACAGCAAAGTGACCCCAACACAGCCACCTCACAGGGAGCTGCAGATCCTGTGCTGGCCTCATCCAGAACTGTGCCAGGTGTTGTCCCCAGCACAGAGCCATTCCCTTGGGAACTTCTGAACTCCCTGCTGGAATCCCAGCTGAAGAATGGGATCCTGTCAGATTCCTTGCCTATCCCAGAGCCTTGATATACAAATCAAACACAGCCCTTTGTTAGAGCCACAAACATCACCCTGTGAGTGAATGAATGGCTCAAGTGAAAGTGAAACTTGATGAAAGCATTGGTGCTGTTGAGGTGTGCAGGGGTAGATCAGTTCCTCCTCCTGCCCCACCCCTTGGTACAAGAAGAGGCTGTAAGTGGATCCAGGAGGGAGGTGCAGCAAACCAACTGCTCCTGCAGTCTGTGGAGTTCACAGCACCAAGAACATCACCAGATGCCCTTGCTTGGCTTTTGAAGAGAACTGGCAGTTTTCTAGCAGGTAACATCTTCATCCCTGCAAAGCCAACAGGTCACGTGTGGCCCTTCAGCCTGGAGGATGGAACTGGAGGATCTCTAGGGCTTCTCCAGGTGCAGCTCCTGGGAGGATTGCTGAGGAGTTGGCCCCTGAGTCACCAGGCACTGAACCAGTGCTGAAGGGCAGGAGCTCCCAGCGTGGTGACTCAGTGGGAATCAGACCATGGAGCAGGGGACAAATGACACATAAGTGACAATCCAGGAAACCAAAGCTAAGGCAGGGAACAGCTGAGCCTCTCTGTGATGGGAATGGCTGCCCTCTCCTAAGAGGAGCAGCATCACATCAAGCCCAGGGTCATGAGGACACACCTGTCCACAAGAGATTTATGGAAAAATGAGAACCACTTCACAAGGGACAACTGAGCAAAGAAATTCCCTTTGAGTAGATTTGGAGTCTGTCAATGGATGTGGGAATTCCAGCTGTGGCTGTGCCACCTGAGCTATGAGCAGCAGCATTACTTGTTCATTGCAGAATCCCAGACTGGTTTGGGTTGGGAGAGACCTTAAAGTTCATCCCATTCCACCCCTTGCCATGGGCAGGGACTCCTCCCACTATCCCAGGCTGCTCCAGCCCTGTCCAGCCTGGCCTTGGACACTTCCAGGGATCCAGGGGCAGCCACAGCTTCTGTAGACAACCCAAATACTTGAAGGACATAACAACTTCTTTTGGGGAACACAACTACAGCAAATTTATTTGCCAGGCAAATAAATGGTTTGATGTGAACATCACAAGGGTGATGTGTGTGCCATAAGCAAATGAAGTCTTTTCCATATCACTTTGGGAATCCCAGGATGTGGCACAGGGCTGAATGAGCAGCAGGTTGGTTCCTGGAGGCTGTTTCTTCTCCTGGACACAGAAGTTGTATCTACACTCCACAATTTTCCCTGCCTGCATCCAGCTGGCTGGGATGTGTAGGCAAGCACTGGATTTGGGCTGTGAAAGGGGATGCACAGTCAAGTTTCACAATAATCCTGGTTTGATCCATAAAACCCTCCCAAATGGAGCTGCTTTGCAGGGTTGATATTTGTATTCCTGCAGCACCCAGATACTGGCAGGAGCATTTTGCCCCTTTCATGCTGCCAGCCAAAAGGGGAGGGCCACAGGCCTGGCAGGTGGATGGGGCAGGCATTTGGCATTCCCACACCATACAAGGCAGCTCTGTGAGCACAGCACAAGTTTGCAGAGAATCTACAAAAATGGATGTTGGCACAAACGTGACATTCTATAGAACAGTAGTGATTCTGTACTGCCTTTCCAAAGGGGCTGCATCACATCAGCCCCTGCCCTGGCACTGCAGGCTCTGGACACAACATCAACTCTGTTTTCCCCCCAGCACAGGGCAGGAGCCTCTCCCTGCTCCTGTCTGGCTGCTCTTGGCAGCTGCAGGGCCTCCAGGAGGGTCCAATCCCACCCCTGTGGGGAAACGTTCTTCTCCAGGGAGTCCCTTCCCCATCCAAACCACCACCCACCCTCTGAGGCATTTGCCAGCCAGCAAAGCCCAGTGCCTCTCTTAAAAAACACACATAAAAGCAAAATCAGGTGGTGAGAGGCTGTAGGAAACCACATTCTTCTTGTTGTCCTTTCCCCCCTTATAGTGACCTTTGGGAAGGAGCCCTTGGGCGGATCTGGCGCGCAGCATTCCGGGCTGACCTCCCGCCGTGGAATTTCACCTAGTAATTTCTGTGGCACACAGAAATCCTTGGAAGGGCTTGTCTGGCTTCAGAAGTAAATCTAAGTGCCTGTGGCTTGACAAATAAACAATCTGAAAGCGCTTAATGACTCACAACCTCGCCTAAGAATAGCTGAAGTGTGCAGGATGGAAATTCAGCGCGGCCCCGACGCTGCCCGAGCAGGGAGCTGCAGGACACAGGGGGAGATGATGGGCAGGGAGAAGCTGTGGCTGCATTCCTGGTGTCCCCTCCCAGCTCCTGGCAAGCAGCATCTCAGAGGATTCTTGGATATTGGTGTGTGTGAGCCACCTTGGAGCGCTCCCCAGATTCACCTAATCCGCTTTTAAACAAATTATCGGGTTTCGTTTGTGCAGACAGCAAAGTTCTCCTTGTTTGTCCCGGATTGTTTGAAAGCTCCATTTATTCTCTAGGGTTAAAGAGGGGTCACACAAGTTAACCACATCTCTGTATACATTTCCAAGCACCTACAGCTCATGGAAAAGTCTCTTTTTCCTCTGGCTGTTGAGCAAGTAGAACTTCAGTGGCTGAAAAGGGGAATTAGGTTTGGCTGTTTCCTCCAAAATGGGGTTTTTGGTAGTAGGTGCTTTTCTGAGGCACACTTACAGAAATGTGTGCTGTGAGCTGCCACCACAGCTTCTTACCCTACGCACACACCTTTGAGCACTTTAATCTAACCCCAGGGAACAAAGAACAAAACCACGTTCAGCTGAATATCTGCGACCACAAGAGCTTCCTGTTGGTACCCAAAGTTCCTGCTGCAAAAACCTCGTTGTTGTCAGCAGGGCTCAGGGATCATCATGGCTTTGGGATGAGCACAGGGGATGGGTAATGGATACGGTGCACAGTCCCAGGAGCAGCAGGAGAGGTGCTGTGTCTCCAAGGCACCCGAGCCCCTCACATGGAAAGGAGGGCAGAGCCCCGCTCACTCCTGAGCTGGGTAATGGGATATTTTATTCCTCCCTGTTTAGCAGGAGCCTGGGCACTGCCAGGAGGACTCTGGAATTGCTGGGTGGTTGGGCAGCAGCCAGAGCCCAACCCTCAGATCTGCCCCTGTGACGTTCCCAGTCAGAGTTTAAAGGTCTTTGGTTTCTTCTGGAAGGAAGGGGGGATCCCAGTGGGCCACATCCATCCCCATAGATGCTGAGTTCCTGGCCCAGATGGAGATCATGTGCTCTCCCACGCTCTGGAACAGCTGGAGCAGGGCTGGGATTTGCCCCTGTGTCTCAAAGACAAGGAAAATCAAAAGCTTTACCTAGTGCTGAAGGAATTATTTGGCATCACTAAACTGATTTCTGCCTGTCCTCACTTGGTGCAGCTGGATGAGCACATGGGATTGGGCACATGGGGAAGTTCAAAGCCTAAAACCCAAATTGCCTTTTCTCTGCATTTTCCATGTGATTGCATTGAGGAACAAGGGCCCGAAGTGAACCGGGTGGGGCTGAAGGGCCGAGCCAGGGAACAGCTGGTGCAAAAACACTTCAACTTCTGCATCCCGAGCCCATCCCCGCAGATTTCCCTTCCTTCCCACCGCTCTCGATCCGCACCTGTGCAAACAGGATGAGCTACAAAAGTATAAATACAGCGGGCATGAGGGAAAGTTAAAAAAAAAAAAAAAATTCTAAAAAGCGGCCTCCCACAGCCAGCGCTGCCCCTGGCCCCGCTGTCCCGCCCGCAGCCCAATCGGGCCGCCCCCGGCCCCGCTGCCCGGGGGAGGGCACCGGGTCCCGCCCCGCCCCCGGGCCCGCCTCGGCTCCCGCCTGAGGAGCAGCGGGAGCGCCGCGCTGGCTCTGCCCGGGCAGGTACGGCCGCGCCGGACAGCGGGACAGCGGGCACCGGGCAGGGCAGCGGGCACCGGGCAGGGCAGCGGGCAGGGCAGCGGGCAGGGACAGCGGGCACCGGGCAGGGCAGCGGGCACCGGGCAGGGACAGCGGGCACAGGGCAGGGACGGGGGCACCGGGCAGGGACAGCGGGCAGCGGGCAGGGCAGGGACAGCGGGCAGCGGGCAGGGCAGCGGGCAGAGGCAGGGACAGCGGGCACCGGGTCGGGCTCCGTGCCTGGGGCTGCCCGGGGCGCTGCCGGTCGGGTTCTGTGTCTGGGGCTGCCCGGGGGCACGGGGAGAGCGCTGGGAGTGTCTCGGAGGGTGCGCTGGAGGATGGTCAGAGGGGTGTTTGGGAAGTGCTCAAGGATGCTCCAGGGTGCTCAGGGAATGGGTGGGAGTGCTTTGGAGGGTGCTCTAAGGGTGCTCCTGGGTCTGCTCCAGGGATGCTCTAAGGGTGCTCACGGCGTGCTCCTGGGTTTGCTCCAAGGGTGCTCTTGGGTCTGCTGCAAGGGTGCTCCGGGGGTGCTCCAAGGATGCTCCGGGGGTGCTCAGGGCTCTTGGCCCCTGGCGTGGCTGCCCAGGGCAGCATCAGCCGTGGCTCACTCGGGACGGGAGCGTTTCCAGAGCACGCCTGGCTCGGGGTGGGGGCACTGAGCGTGGCTGGGCAGCTGGGAGAGGGCAGGAAAGCTCCGAGCTCTGCTGGGACCCCCAGAGGTCACCGTGCGAGGACTGGGAAGGGCCCCCAGGCCCTGGGTATTGCAGTGAAGTCCCCAGAGCTGTGTTTAGCCTCAAAGCCGAACCATAAACCCTGCCTAGCGTGGAAGATGAGGCTCGGCCAAGCCCCAGCCCAGCCTCCGGGCTGAGCGCGGTCCCGGGGCCTCTCCCCGTTCCCTTGCCCGCGTTCCAGCCGCCCGGACCGAGCAGCTCCTGGCACCGAAACTCATTTCTGGCTGTGGCCGGGGCTGTGCCGGGTTCCCTGTGTCCCAGAGGGGCAGGAGGGCCGGGCAGCATCGCCGTTCCCCGGGCGTGCTCGCTGCCAGGGCATTGTGAGCAGCCCAGCTCTGTCTGCCGGGAGCAGCCGTGCCCTGGACACTTCCCTCCACTGCTCTTGCCCTTTCCTCAAGCGCAGCTTGTTCCCAGTGGCTGCAGATTCCAGCCGGCCTGAGAGCTCGGGCTGTGCTCCCAGCACAGAAACCAGGAGCAGGGAGCACTGAGCTGCTGCTCACATCACTGAGCTGGAGGAGAGGCTGGGTGGTCCATGAGGAAGCAGAACGTGGGCTGGATAATGTCAGCTGGAAGTTCACGTGAGTTCAGGATGGAGGAAGCCATGGTCTGGATGCTCTGGGTGTGATGTTCGCCGTGCAGGGCTGGGAGTGGGTCTGGGCTCTTCAGGGATATCTCGTTTTCCTGACAGCTCTGATGTGACACCAGCAGGAAGGGCTTCCCTTGTCCAGAGCCTCCCCAGATATTGAATATTTCAGCTGTGTTGCCCAAATGAAATTGGTGAACACCCAAAAGCATTGCTTATGTAGGGCAAGGGTAGCAACCACAGCAATGTGAACAAAAATCAGCATTTGCCTTTGGACGTGTTTTGCAGTCTTCCAGGTGGTTTGTGTTTGATTTTGGATGGGCTAATTGGAAAAGCTGATCTCTTAAATGATACCTGAGATGGCAAAGGAAGAGGGAGAACCTGTAACCTCACATTAATCATTGGTTATTTGTCACTTGGGTTGTAATATTGAAAAAATAAATATATCTGCTGAAATGACTGATGAGCAGGGACCTGGCTGGGGAATCTATGGTTGAGGAGGGATCAGTGAATGGATTCATTGAAACAGCTCTGGAGCTGGAAGATGAAGTGTCAGGGAACTTGTTGCTGCTGTGGGCTCTCTCAGAGTCCTGATGCAGTTTCCTTGGAGTAGGAAAACCCTGCTCCTCTCCAGAAAATCCTGTTGTGAGGATAGTTTTAGCTCCCAGGTATCATCCCCTCATGCAATGCTGGGTCTGTCCCATTCCCACATATTTCTTTCCCACCAAGCAGGAATATGACAATGCTTCCCACCAAAGAACCTCTGGAATGGGAATGTTTTGGGAGGGAGAGGCTTGCTCTCAAAGCATTCCTTGAATCAGGAGCGGTGTTGAGATCCTGGGACGTGGCTGCTGGATGAACACAGGCTCATTCACCAGCTCAGTGCCAATTCAGGTCCCTCCCTTGGTGGTTTTACAGCTGCCAAATATTTTAAAAGTCGCATTTTCATCGCTGTGCATTTCAGCCCAACTCATCAAATCTTGGGTCTTTTTAAGGAAGCTTTGGGAGCAGCCACAGGGATGAGCATGGCCCCATTGATGAGGGGGAAAAAAGTCAATATGGAAAGTTATTGTATTTTCCATTTGGTGCCCCACTTGACAGGGGTTATGTGACTCTGCCTGGCTCCAGAGCAGTGGGATGCAGATTCTGGTCAATAAAACCCTGAGCCCAGCTCCAGGGGTGTGAAGGAGCCCATGGCTTGGGGCAGAATCCTCACAGTGACAATGCCAGGGGAGAGCAGTGGGGACGAACTGGCTGCAGGGAGCTCCTGCTTCAACCCTGTTTATTTTAAACCTCAGGGGAATTCGTGTTTTGGGAAGTCTCGAGTCCTGCCCATCCCAGGGTTTAAACAGCACTTGGAAAAGAAGGTGGTGTCGTTATTAAGAAAATACCAAATGTCCACCCAAATGGACAATTTGATGGAGTCAGAAATGTGAAATATGGTGAAAAACCTATCCAGACACAGAAGTCTCCATCTTCAAAGTGAGAATATCTTAAATTCATCTTTGCAGCTGGTTCGTCTCCCCATCAGAGTGGAACGTGGTGTGAAAAAGCTGAAACAACACCAGCAATGTGTGGTGTAGGGCTGAGGCTTTGTCAAAAACCTGGAGGAAAATCCCCATTTCCTAAATGGGTGAGAGGTGGGAAATGCTGCCCCAGGGCTCCCAGCTCCCCTTATCCTCACAGAAATCACCAGCAGAGGAGGAAGGCGGCACATCCTCCCTCTCTGCAGCCCCAGTCTGTGAGGAGAGTGGTTTCAGGTGGCCTAAACAAGAAATGTTGCAGTGTGAGGAGGATTTTGTCAGGAGTGTGATCAATGCGAGTCTCGTTGGCTGGGGTCAGAAATCGACGGAAATGGCTCCGTGGCTCCATGGGGGATTGCAGTGGTTGCCCAGGGACGAGGAGAGAAATGCAGACAACAGGGTTTTCCTAAAAGCACCTAAAATTTCCCACTTTGACCACGTGGGAGTTACTCAGTAACAGTGGCAGCAAAGCTTGACTTGTCCCAAGGTCAAGGAGGGACAGACCAGCAGCCATAGCAGGATTTCATTGTTTTCCCTCAAAACTTGTGGGATTCAGGCAAAGAGAAGAGTAAATGTTAGCAACGAGGCACCTCGGATTTTTGTCTGCCTTCTGACTGTGGAGCACTTTTGTTTCAGGGCTTTGGGTGCTTTTTTGTGCTCGCCTGGCTCTGGGAAAGAAGACTTTAGGGAAAACACCACAGCTTTCAAGGCACGGGATAAAATCACAAGAATTGACCACGGCTTTTGTGAGTCTGTGGCTGGAATGAGCTGAAGGTCAGTCAGAAAAGAGGTTATCAGAGGAGGGGGTGAATGTGATCGTTTTCCCCTCCTGGTAAGCCAGAAAGGAGGGAGAGAGTTTGGATATCTGATACCTCCAGGTCTGACCCGTCTCTAATGGAAATGCTGGCAGGAAGCTCATAACATTTATTAGACAGCAACGAGCAGCTTTAATAAAATCAGAATGCACACAGCTTTATTACAGACTTTGGGGAGGAAAAGGGCCTGAAATGGCTGGTTAAGTACCAAGGGTTGCACACCCAGGGGCTGCTGAAAGGGATCCCCTCCTTTATGGAGTGGTGCAGGGTTCATTATTCAGCTTCCTTGTGAACCCTCCGGTTCAGACCCCGGGGAGGCCCCACACGCCTCCAGGATGTTTTCCATGTGCACAGCCCCCAGCTCCAGCCCCAGCTGCTCCTCCTCCTGCTTTTTGTGCAGAGGGGGTGGGAGCCAGCCTGGACCTCTCCATCCTCAGCCACTGATGGGCTGCAGGGAGAGCTCGTCCCTCTCCAGCACTCCCAAATTGCTTCCAGCTCCCAGCTCTGCTCTGGAGATGCCCCGGGCAGGCAACAGCCAAGGGAGGTTTCTCTTGGGGTGCAATAAGGTCCCATTGTCATCAGCCATGTGCTGAAACCATCCACTGGCCCCAGGCTGAAGGCTCTTCCCATAAGTAACAGGTTTTGCATCCTAAATCCAGTCCTGCTGTGCCTCAGCACAGAGGGAGGCCTGCCCAGCTCTGTGGTGTGGCTGCAGGCTGGGATGGATCCAGCTTGGGAACTTTCCCTCCTGGTGCTGCTGGGTTTGTAGCAGTGCCTCAGGCATTGTCTGGTGTCCCCACTTTAATTCTGGGTCTGCTCAGCTGCCTTCTGCCCCCTCAAGCTGCTGTTCCAAGGGGTGCTGTGGGGCACAGGACCACTGGCAGTGGTGATTTTGTGATGCCAGACACCCGTGGGAAGGTGGCTGGTGGGCTCCCAGGACTCAGATCTCATCCAGCAGCAACCCTGTTTGCTCTCACTTAGGGAAACCTCATGACAACTCCTTGCAGTGCAAACCAGGACTTTAAACTGCTTTTATTTAACTAGGTATTTATTTAATCCCACAAAGTTTTCAAGCCTCTTTTCTTTTCTCCTGGAGGGAAACTCCTTCCCATGGCTGTGCCAGCAGGCAGAGGATCACAGCAGAGATCCCACCCGTGTGCAGGTCCCCAGCAGACTGGAAGTGGCTTATTTTTCTTCCTTTGCAGTGAAAACAGAATTGAAAAATCCCTACAACAAATATTCCCCGAGAGGCCATTTTTATTCCTGGTATGTCCATTTGCAGCCGGGGCTGTTGTGCAATCCAGACTGCCCGGATGGAGCAGGTTTGGGTGTAACCCTTTGGGTGCCAAGGGCCAGCCCTGTCTGTGGGTCACCCTGGGGTGATCCTGCCCCTCTGCTCAGCCCTGTGGGGCACATCTGAGTGCTGAGTCCAGCTCTGGGCTCCTCAGGATGAGAGGGAGCTCCTGAGTGGGGGCTGTGGAGATGAGGAAGGGCCTGGAGCATCTCCGTGCCCAGGAAAGGCTCTGAGAGTTGGGCCTGGTCAGTATTGAGAAGAGATAAGTGAGCAGGGACCCCATCCATGGGTATGAGTATCCAGAGGGAGGTGTCAGATGGACAAGGATGGACCAGGCTCTGCTCAGCCTCAGTGGTGCCCAGCAATGGGACAGGAGGAATGGGCAGAAAATGATACCCGGGAATTTCCACCTGAATGTGAGGCAGAACTTCCCTGGGAAGTGACCAAGCACTGGGCACATTGTCCAGAAAGGCTGTGGAGTCTCTCTCTCACTGGGGATATTCCAGACCCCTCTGGACACGCTCCTGAGCAGAGTGCTCTGGGGTGACCCTGCTGGAGCAGGGAGGTGGCCCTGGATGATCTCAGTTGTCCCTTCCAACCTGAAAGGGCCCGTGGTGGAGAGGAGAGGGGGTGAAGCCCAACCCTGCCATCCCACAGGGATTCTCTGTGGGGAGGGGAGGGCAGCAGCCCTGCCAGCATCAGGGAGGCAGCAGGGGTGGCCAGGGGGGTGGATGGGATGGCTCTCGAGCCACTTCAGAGCCGTCTGGTTCCTCTCATCCATGGGAGCAGAGCAAGGCCGCCGGCAGCTTGGTGCCTGATGTGAGGCAGCAGCAGCACTTTCAGGCCATGACCTCAGTTCTCATGCTTGGGGGACAATCTTGGTGAGCCCCTTCCCCACTTCCCACCCTGCAGTAACCCCCTTGGGCAAAGCTATCAGAGGCTGGATGTAAATCCATCAAGCACCAGGCCATAATTAATTAATTTGAATGTTTTGACTCCTTCCCTTCGTAGCTCCCGATTAAAAGCTTATTTAAGGGGTCACAGACTTCTTCAGTTCCGGAGGGATTAAATGTGGGAACAACTGTAGCTCGTATGTGGGTAATTGCAATAAGGAAATGCTCCAAATTAAAGCTTCCTGCTAGCTCTGTCCAGTGGGAAAACCCAACAATTCTCTCAGAATGCCTTTAAAATCAGCATCATATAGAAATACGTGTGTTTTCCTGTTGTGCTGCTTTGCCTGGAGAACACAAGCGGCTCAGAAGAGACACACGAGCGTAACTAAAGCAGAGGAATTCAGCAGAAAAGGGAAAAGGAGCCAGCGTGCCCTGGAGCTGGTTTGGAAGCTGAGGCTCAGTAATTGCTTGTGAAAGCAGAAAGCCACGGCCCCGCGCGGTGTGGGACGGAGCCGCGTGGGAAAGGCAGTTTGGGAAAGGCGGAATTTCAATGATTCCTCATTCCTCGGGTAGGAAGTTTAACCCATCCGTGCCTCGGGGAGGGGCTGGCAAAAGGACAAACCCTGCTGGCCCTCTGTGCCTCCAGATACTCTGCTTCCTGCACAGGCAAAACTTGTCTGCTTTTCTTCAAAGTTAATGTGTTAAAGTCCCGGCTGGGGGGTGCAGGGAGCTGGAGCAGCGCCAGCAGCTCTGCTCTCGCACACCACAAGATGCGGTTTTCCTCCCCAGCATGAGACTGGGGCTGTGCTGCTCTTCAGCCATGGGAAAGGTGCTGGGGCTGCTCAGTGATGGGAGTCCCTGGTGAGAGCCCCCAGCAGACCCCCCAGCTCCCAGGGGATGCCTCCACTTCCCAGGATTTGCTTTCCCAGCCCTGGAAGAGTTTTGCAGCCCTGAGCCCCTCGGCCTTTGCAAGCATGAGGCTCTGGCGAGTTCTGTGCAGGGACTGAGGGATTTGTCCCTGCTGCCAGCCTGGAGGGGCAGCAATCCAGGATGCCCGAGGGGAATGCCAATGCAAGACAGGCTTGGGACGGGCACTCTGCCCATCACTGAGCCACCCTGCCCAAAATCACAGAATCCCAGACTGGTTTGGGTTGGGAGGGACCTTAAAGCCCTTAAATCTCGTTCCACCCCTTGCCATGGGCAGGGACACTTTCTGCTATCCCAGGCTGCTCCAAGCCTGTCCAGCCTGGCCTTGGGCACTTCCAGGGATCCAGGGACAGCCACAGCTGCTCTGGGCAGCCTGTGCCAGCGTCTGCTCTGCCAGCTGGAAGTTGGGATGGATAACCCCAGAGCCGAGGGCTGGAGAGTTTGATGCGGAGAGTGGCACTGTCCCCACCGGGACACCCCTGCCCGCGCCGCCCATCCCGTGCGCTGCGCATGGATGGACACGGCGACAGGGACGGGGGGCTGTGCCTGCTCCGCACGGAGGATCTGGGGACACGCAGCCCTCCTGCAGCTCCCCCGGGCTGCCGCCGGCGAGTCGCGGCTGCGTTTCCTCGGGAGAGGCGCTCCTGGAATTGCTAATGCTCCAGCCCGGAGGTGCGGCATGCGGAGCGCTGCAGCCGCAGCATCAGGTACAGCAGCAACGCCGCCGTTAATTATTGACTCTCTCTTCAATTATCAGCCCTGATAAGGCAGCACCCTCCTCGACAGCCCGGGCAGCGCTTGGTGCTCGGTGTTTTCTGGGAAAAAGAACTATTCCGTGGAAAAGTAACTCGTTTTGTGCACCGGGATTGAACTGTCCTCGCAAAGGTCATCCGAGAGCCGTGGGCTGCTCTGCCGGAAAATCAATCCCTCTTTTGTGCTTCTTGGTTTAAACTTGTGTTTGCTTTCTGAGCAAGGTCACAGCTCAGCTGACCAAGTTTGTGGCTGCTGGAGCAGGCTGGGGTCCAGCCACGCTGCGCTCGCTGCTCCGAGCCCTTCGAATGGGAGAAGATGCTGTGGAGGGAGGCGAGAGCTGCTGCTCCCCGGGGGGTTTGTGGGTGCCAGCCTGAGCAGGTAACCTGACAAAACGCTTTGCTAACCAGTTTTTCCTTTCACCACCAAGTGCTGGAGCTGCTGCTGCAGTGCAGGAGAACAGACAGGCACAGCTCAGATCGCGTTGTGTTACAGCTAACCAGACTGTGCTAACGTGCTGGTGGGTTATCTTGTTATTTATAGGCTCAGGGTTAACTGTTTCCCAGTTAAAATTACTAGCAAGATGCTCTGGGAGAATGGATTTTGTGGGGATTTGTGGTATGTGGTTGAGTTCATTTGTAATTTAAATGTTTGGGGGTGTCGTGGTGCTCTCCTTCCTGCTGGCTGGGGTGGATGGGGGAGCTGCTCACATTGCCTGGCAAGTGGGATGGAGTGAGAGAGGGGTTAAATGTGAGTGTAAAGAGCCAGTGCTTGAGTCCAGGCTGGTTAAAAAGACAGTGCATTGTCCCTGCCCCCAGGAATAATACTACTCTGCTCTGTGCTGTTGCCTTCTCACATATTTGGCTTCTCCGTTTCCATTTCTGTATGTATTTATTCCTGCCTTGAGAAAAACAGCCTAATTCCAATCTGGATTAATCCTCCCCACTGTGTAGCAAAGGTAAGGATCAGCGATGCATGGGGAGAAAAAGAAATGTTCTTCAATTTCATTTACTAGAGAAAACTCAGCAAGTATAGAACCTGGCAGAGGGTCAGGCTAACAGGTTTCAGCAGGATGGAGACACACCTAAAACTGTTACCCTGCCTCAAATTATGGACCCTGGTGTAAGGGTCTCCTACTTCTGGCAGATGACTTTTTATATTTTAATCTCATTTTTCTTAGGGACAGGCATGGGAGAGCAGCTGTGGGGTCCAAAGAGGCACATTTTTGGCTCTAAGCCATCTTCTCCATGCCTGAGCTGCCCCGGAGGGGGCAGGAGAACATCAGCAAGCTGGTTGGGGACATTCAGCATCCTTTTACGAGGCGATTTTGAAGTAGATTGGTCAAAGGAGAGTAGTCATAGTATCAGTTTGGGCTGCAGAGTTGGAACCCAGCCAGCTCATAAATGATCCAAATGCAATTATCTAGATATTAAAAACCATCCTATTCACTGGCTTTCCCCCCCTCCTTCTGAATAAATGACCTGGAAGAGTGGAGTGTAGCTGGTCAGGCTGGAATTGGCTGCAGTCGGAAAATTAAGGGGAAGAAACAACATTTGAGAAAGAGGTTGGTGTTTGTTTTGGCACGTGCTGTTCTCTGGCAGGAGGAGACAGAAGGAGTGGTCCTTTGTAGAAGGAGTGTGGTTTATTGGAGAGCACTAGAGCAGCTTTCCAGCAGCTCACAAGGTGCTGGGTGGGCACCCTGCAGGAGCTTTGGGGAGCTTTGATGTTCTTCTTGGGTTGGGACCTTTCTGACTTCTCATCAAGGCTCTACATTGACCACAAACATGCCTCATGGGATTGACAATTGATTGTTTCTTTAAAAGGTTTTGATCTTTCAAAGTATTCATTGTAGAATCATAGAATGGCTTGGGTTGGAAGGGACCTTGAAGATCACCTCATCCCATGGGCAGGGACACTTTCCACCATCCCAGGGTGCTCAGATCCCTGTCCAAGCTGGCCTTGGACACTTCCAGGGATGTGGCAATGTCCTGTGGTAACAATACAGCAGGATTTGACTTCATTTTTTAGCTGGTCTTAGGTAAGGGTCAGCTGGAGCCTCTTCCTGGGGAGCTCTGGAACTGTGGTCAGTGCTGAAGCCCTGGCTGAGGCAAAGCTCTGCACGCAGAAAATGAGTTCAGACTCTGTTGTTTTGGTCCATGAGATGGGTGTGAGCTGGGGCTGGCTCAGCACAGGCTCTGTGCTGCTGGTCCTGCCCTGAGGGTGTTGCGTAGCTCAGGGATGCACTGGAGGAGCAGGGATGGACTTCCAAGCAGCTGTGGGGCCGTCTCTGGCCAGGAACCAAACCAGATACTGTAAGGAGAATCATCAACAAACAACCTACTGTTCAGGAAACTCCCCTGTCATCCTCTGTAGCAGAAATTGAAACCAGACCTTCTCACTCGGAGTGTTGTTGTCCTTCTCACACAAGCCACGGAGCCTCAAGCTGTGATGTCCAACTGCCCCAACCTCCTTCACCCTTCCCTGCCTCCTCTCTGTGCCTTTCTAAAGGACCTGGAGGTGAGAAGTTTCTCCCAGGACCTTTCTTGGACATTCCCAGCCTTAATTCCTTGTGCTCCAGGAGGGTCTCATCTGTGTCTACATGATGGGAAGGAGCTGGACATGTGTTACCATTTCTGGTACCACAGCCCAGAAATGATGTGAAGATCTCAGTGTTGGCTGTGGTAGATCTCCATCTGAAGTTGTTCCCTGAGCTGAAAGCAATTTGTCTGTGGTCCCGTGCAATTTGGTGAAGCACATCCCTACTTTTTAACAGTAGGGACGTGCTCTGAAGTAATGGCTGTCATTTGAGCGAGATTCAACATAAATTTTGAATCTTTGCTCGTTATGGATTTTAAAATAAAGGCAAACCAGTCATTTCTGTGTCTAGTTTATATCCCTGTTGACAGGGAGCTTTTATCAAGTTGGATATCTCCAGCTCTCAGGAGTCTGTGCCATCGATCTCAAGCCATCCCAAATGTCTGTCTGTCCTTGCTGGCAGTCAAACCCTCTGTAATGCAGGGGATGTTTTACCAGGACCAGCTCCCTGGGATGTGTCTGTCAAGCACAAGTTGTTGCCTCTGGAAAAGGAGCTATTGATTTTAGCAGCTTCAAAGCCTTGGACACCACTGGGCTGCAGAGGATGGGAAGTGGGAGGGGGGTGGCCTTTGAAGGCTTGTAAGGCTTTAAGGAGAGATTAAGTTCACACGGCTTTGTTATTTTATTAAATTAGGAGTATCCATTTCTTTTTTCCAAGGGTGAAGCGACTCCTCAGCCCTTGTCAGAAGATGCTTAAGTGACAGCCCAGTTAGACCCCACCATGGAGAAGACAGAAGGTATGGAACCTACAGGATATTTATTTGTTCATTTATTCCTTTAGAAAGACTCCCAACCAAGCCATGGAGTAATTTCCTTACCAGAATTGCTGTAAATAACCTGTTCTGTAGATGTGGGGCCAAGAGGTGAAAAATGCATCGTTCATTATTATGCAGATTTCTCAAAAACCACAGCAAAGCAGGTCCCAGCTATAGATCAGCACATATTTGTCCTCCCATGCCCTGTGACAGATCCCTGCTCCCACCCTCCAGCTGTGCTCCCGTGCCCTGGGATGACCCCAGTGGTGTTGTCCCTCTGTCCTTCCCCTGCCTTCCACGTGCTGCTCCCCACCCAGGCAGCCCCTCAGCATCTCAGTGACGCTCTGTGCTGAGCAGCACCAAAATCTGTTCCCAATTGTCCTGGTCCTCTCCAGCTGCTGCACCAGGATGGAGACAGAGGGGTCAGCCATGGGCCCTGCTGCCTCCTCCTCCTCCTCACTGAGCCCAACTCGTGTGCTCAGAGGTGCAGAGCAGCCCACACCACTGTGATTTCAGGGACTTGCTGCATAAAAGTGCAGAAATTTACCTGTTAACCCCCTCAAGGTGGAAATTTGGGGGCTGTGACTGTTTGCAGGCTGGAGATGGCTGTGTTAAAGTGGGAGACCCTGGTCAGGGGCAGTTTGGCTGTGCTGGCTGGGTGGGCAGACACAGTGACACCCATTTAGTGGTGATTTGCCTCAGTTAGGAGCTGTGCTGGCGCTGAGCAGGTCACCTTGGGATGCGTGTTCTGCATGGCTGCGGCTCCGAGCAGCAGCCTCTGCCCAGAGCCGTCATTTTCAAGGAATAATTTGTGACCTGGTGGCTGCAGGTGAAGCGAGGCAATGATTTTCCTGCTTGGTGTGCGCTGCTTACGCCGCTGAAAAGTTCGAACCAAACCAAAAGCCTTGAAGAATATCATTGTCATAGATTGATCCCACATTCTATTATTGGGCTGGATTTATTATCCACCAGATTTATTATCTGTACCTACACAGCTCTGCCTGCAAAGCCTGCTGTTTGCTTAATTGCCAATTAGAGCCATGATTTCAGGGAATTTTTGGCTTCCTCAGTGCAACAATTACCTGGTGCACCTCTGGAAAACCAGATCAGAGCTTGGTGCGTGTCACTGTGTGTCTGCACAGCTTCACCAGGAGCCTCCACAATAATGAGCTGCCTGCCCAAAACTGAAATGAAAAGAGAAAAAACATCTCCCCCCTGCTCTAAACATTTTTTTTTTTCAAAATTGGATAATTTCTTCTTTTTCTGGGGGGGTGTTTCAGCAGATGGCCAGCCGCCCAAACCCGACGGGG